>NW_022146107.1:1070418-1081628 GCF_002938485.1 Sitophilus oryzae
GCTGAAGCTTATTTCTATGATTTTAAAATTTGTTTGTTATATAACAAATTAGTTCTGTAATTATTATTAATTAATAAACTAACGTTGCTAAAAAAATTTAGAGACTATATTATTTTTAAATAGGATCTAATATAAATAATTTTGACATCTAATTTGTTGTTTATATTTTGCTACTACTTAAAAAGAAAATATTTATATTATTATTATTTATTAAACCAGTCTTTGCTAAAAAACATTAAAATAATTTTCCTACATCCAAAATAATATATTATTATGCACGAACAGAATATTAATAAAAAAAAAATGCAGAATATATAGACATACTATCCTAATTAACTAAAAGCCAAACAATAATATTCTTTTGCTAATATCAACTAATACCAAAATATGGCAACAGCGCCTTTCATAATGTATTTTCTTTGTAAATACTAGCACCTCAATAAAAAATAATGTGTCCTTAACTATAAAAAAAAAAAAAATCAAAGATGCCGGCTTTTTCATAGCATTGCCACCGACCGCTGGCGGGTTTCCAGGAAAGAAACCTACGTCGCCGGGCGACAACTAAATTCAGTTAATATTTTATTACAATCGATCCTGACGAATGAATGAATTTCATAAATGAATGAATTTTATAAATGAATGGTTTTTGCCGAATTACTAGAATACAATATTTCAAGGCAGATGACGGATCTATTCGATAATTTTATTCGAATAGTTTTCAACGAATGTTTTCTTATTAACTATCGAATTATTCGAAAGAATTGCAACTATCGAATAATTCGAATGAATTGCAACTAATTTCGATAGTATTCATTCGATAGTTCCCACTACTAATTTTCAGCGCAAAGAATGTGTCCAATTTATAGTTATTGGGGAGAATATTTCTTTTGAATATTTTTTATTACTTCTAACACTAAGTAAAAATTAACAAAAAAAAAAAAAATATTTAATCATTTAAAATTATTTGCAAAAAAAAAAAAAAATATTTAAATAAATACTTTATAAATTTTGAAAAGATAAAAACTAGAGAAAATCCTTTTTTGTTATTTTTTCGGCTCGTCAACCCTTATAAAAATAATATTGACTCAAACTCGGAAAATAACCGACAAAAGTGAAAAAGACGATTTTTCGTGCCGGCGCAGTAAAACTAATAGAAGCTGGCCGTGAAAGCTTTTTTGTAAAAACTAAAAGCGAAGTAATGGCGGAAAATCTTGCTTTTTGTGCCGAAAATGAGGCTGAGAAATATAATGGCCGAAAACATTATTTCTCAAATGCACAGTTTTAATGCCATTAGGAAGTTTTGCTTTGTCACGTTAATGGGGATACGTATGAAAGGGAAAGAGATGGAAGCAACTTTGTTTTCAGTGAGGTTCGTTAGCTGTTTTTGCAGATTAAAATGTCTTTAAGGAAAGTAAATAGAGTGTCTGAGGAAATTAAGCTTGCACAGATTATTGGAGGAAAATTTGTTAGGATAGTATTATAGGAAAAATAATCTTAATTAAAATAATATTTTTTTTGTATTACTAAAAATCTTATTGTTACTGTTTTATATTTAGCGTTAGTATTTGGAAAATAAAATACTATTCCTAGTTATATTTTCCTTGAGATTTTAGATTTTTTTACTATTACTCGGATGGTTGTCAATATTATGATAGTCAATGCTTAAGCAACTGAGTTTAAACATATCGTTATAGTTTGAGTTACTATACAAGGTGGTCCGAACTGTATCCCGGAAACTTCGGCAGCATATTCTGCACATAAAAATAAGTAAAAAAGTTTGTACAAACTTATCTCCTAAAATGTTGCGTTTCGGAGACATATGTAGAAGTTTAATTTTGATTTCAATTTTTTCCAAATAATTTCTTAGCTAACGCTAATATTTGGATGAAAATTGGTACCTGGATGTTTTTTGACATGACAAATTTGATTTTGATGTCAATATGTCTCCTACTTGTAGGGGGCGCCACCTGCATATTATTTAGCTGTTTTGAAGGGTAATAATTTTTCATCCGTACCTGTATTAAACTACCGAGAAAAAATCAGGGTTGGAAAAATTCATGATTTTTTTAAAAAAATCAAAAAAATCAGATTTTTTATCTGATTTTTATCATATAATATATATTTTTTATAGTTTTCGAGGACATGTTTTTATAACTTTTACAGTTATTTTTTTATTTATTATAAAGTTTCAATAAAATTATTTTTTTAATTTAAATCACATGAGTAAAATTAAAAAAATCACTTGATTTAGATCACGATTTAAATCATGATTTAAATCATTTGATTTAAATCATGCCAACCCTGGAAAAAATACACATTTTCATAATTTTCTACGTAAAAAAGGAGATCTTAGAAGGTAAAAATCGCTCCGATTAATGGCTTTTTTTATTTGGAATCGAAATAGTCAATACATGTCATAATTAACAAAAATTATAAATGATGGCTGGATAATTATTAGTCTAAAATATTGCGCCTATTATCCGCGTACTTTCGTAGCTTGACTTGAATTTGTTTCGATTCTGTAATTCTGTTGTGATATTATCCAAAGAGGACTCCGTATTACTGAGAGATGGTGTAGGACTGTCGGGTTGAGTATCAACTCAGACAAAACCGAGATAGTGCCATTCACCAGAAGGCGAAGTCTGAAAAACTTGAAAATAATCCAACTAGATGGAAAGGAAATACTGCCAACACAGGAAGTTAAATACCTGGGAATAACCCTGGACAGTAAACTCCTGTGGAACAGGCATATTAAGAACACTGCCAGCAAAGCCATAAAGGCTCTCATGATATGCAGAAGACTGGCCGGAAATAGATGGGGCTGCTCCCTAACATTTTGCGCTGGATGTATACCATGATAGTAAGACCCATGATTACTTATGGAGCAGTTGCCTGGTACACAAAACTAGAGCAACGGACGGCAAGGCTAAACCTATGCAAAGTCCAGAGACTAGCTTGTGTTTGCATCACAGGAGCCATGAGAACCTGTCCAACAGCAGCAATGGAGGTCATTCTAGATCTAACACCACTGCACATTGTCATTGGAAGATATGCCAATGCGACAATGATTAGAACGGAATTAGTACTGGGAGAATTGTCAGATCAGGGGCTTGGAAAAGGAAATACCACTCCTGCAACTCCCAGTGGACGATATGCCAAGAACGTACAATTTGAAAAACATGTCAATGTAGTATTGAGCAATAAGAAGGATTGGAAGAGCGAAACGCTTGCCCAGCAGTTAAAAGACCATACCATAACTTGGTATACTGATGCTTCCAAAACCAATACGGGAACAGGGATCGGAGTGTTTGGGCCGAGAGATAATTACTCCGAACCAATGGGCACTTACCCTAGTATCCTACAGGCAGAAATCTACACTATCGAGAGATGCGTACAACTTATCTTAGATAGGAACTATCGGAAACAAGAAATAGCCATCTTATCTGATAGTCAAGCAGCGTTAAAGGCGATCAACTCAGTATCAATCAATTCGAAATTGGTCAAAGAATGCATAGAGAAGCTGAATAAATTAGGCAAAGAAAAAACAAAGTCCTCCTACACTGGGTGCCTACTCACCAAGGGATAGAAGGCAATGAAAAGCAAATAATCTAGCTAGGAAAGGAGCGAACACTCCACTAACTGGACCAGAACCGTTCTGCTTTCCAAGTGGTAACCAACTCAAGGCGGAACTCAAGAACTTGGAAGATTCCATCCGTAACCTGGAATGGAAATTTTGCAATGGTCTAAGACACTCGAAGAAGTTTCTGAGAGCTTATGATCAAGAAAAATCACAGATCTTCCTGGGTCTGAGTAAAAACAATCTTCGGATTGTCACGGGGTTTTTAACAGGACACTGTCTCCTCAATGAACACCTCAGTAGATTGAAACTAAGAAGAAACGGTGAATGCAGATTCTGTGGGGAAGATGGGGAAACACCAGTACACCTCATCACAGAGTGCGCCGAGACGACAACCATTCGTGCCATGAATTTTGGTACGACTGATATTGGAGATGGAGAACTACCCTCTATAAAACCGTCCCAGATACTGGCTTTTGTCAAAGCCCTGGGACTGTATGATGAGTTATGATTCAAGAAAGGGGGACACAATGGATCTGTAAGGTCGAAGTGATTAACCCCCCTCCCACTCATTCTAAAATCTAATTCTAGTCTAAAATAATAAATTTGGCATGAAACTGTTTTATCGTATTTTTTAGAAAAATTCATGATTAGCTTAAAAAATGAAAAGTTCTCAAATTTATAATATCAGTCAAATATCTATCTAGTCATGTATGTTTATTTTTTTCTCAATAATGATATGTATTGAGTATTTCCATTCCAAATATATTGAAAGCATTTGCTGGTAGCGATTTTTACGAAGAGATATTTTTATGTAAAAAATTACGGAAATGTATATTTTTTCACTCAGTAGTGTAATACGGGGCGGACGAAAAGTTATTACTTTTCAAAACAGTTAAAAAAGATGTGGGTGGCGCATGGAATGGACGAATCCATTCATATGGACATCGAAATCAAATTTCTCATGTTAAAAAAGCCAGATACTAATTTTCATCCAAAAATAGAATTTAGTTCAGAAATTATTAGGAAAAAATCGAAATAAAAATGCGGTCTAATATAAAAAGTTTTAATTTGGGTAAATAGTTTTACCTATTTCAATTATTTTTTGCTATTTTTTTGCTGCAAAATACTCAGCATTTCATTCCAACAGTACACCAACTTGTCACTGTCACAGAGACGTAAGTCGTTATTTAGAAGTAAAAAGTTGTAAGAAAACTAAATTAGAAGTGATATATTTCCGGCACAATTAACATCGGTAAGGTGTGACCCATTATAATGCATAATTTACAAATTCGTTAACCTGGACAGCTAACTTCGTACCTTTAATTTAAAAAGACAAAAAAAAAACGAGAATATAGGTCAAAGAAAAACACAATTACGTTCCAGAATTACGACTGAATAATAAATAACAAAAAAATGTTTTTCTAAAATAAATGTAATTATTTTGCTTAAATAAATATTTGATTGTTCTAAATTGACTTAAATACACCAGAAGATTTTACTCATTGGATTGTAAATATAAAAACTAATTTATTACAAAAGTCAAATTATTCCGGCATATTTTAATTGCCTCTAAAAAGTAACTTGCGCTAAGTTTCGCGTCGTGGGAGTGGCAAGATGCAGCTTGCCATGCTACAGTACTACCTGGTAGTACGTTTCAAACGCTTATTATTAACTCAGGATCGTGAATTCCAAGTACTCATTTAGAGTCGAGTCGACGTAGGTACTCAAACTATATTTACTTTATTAAAAATAGTCGGCTGATGAACTGCCGACTGCAGGATTCAACCTCAGAACCTTTAGATTGGTAGACGAGAGCTGTACATTTATGCCATCGGGCACCTAACTTGCAAAATAACTTTGCTAAATTATCAATTAACAATCGTCATCGTTTAATTTGAAACGATGTTAACATCATCGTTTTCCCTGCAACGTCATACAATCGAATAAAAAGGCTTTGAAATGAAGATCGCTGTCATTAAATTTTTGAAATTATATGGAAAACTAGCGTGTACCAACAACTTCGTTCGCGTCGAATTAATCATTTGTAATGATGATGATAAAGCAAACCAAGAATTTCCATTAACATACAAACTGGATAAAATTTTCTCACATTAATGTCAGCATGAGAAAAAACAATATGGCGGTATTATTATATAACTTGGTAATATTTGAGGGGTAGTTTCATCTCGTTGGAATTTGACTTCCGAAAAATCCGTTTACCAAAAATAAGCTTTTTACGTGAAGCAGTTTATGCACAATCGTGGCTAAGAAATTACCCAAATTTTTGGAACACCCTGTATGATTTTTTAAAAAGATTCAAAATATGTAAAAGAAAACAAATAAATTATGCTTGTCCAAGCGTTTTCCCGAAAGACTAACCGTTTTTTAAATAACAAATATTGTAATATTTGAGGGGCGTTTTCACCCTCTCGGAATTTGAGATTCGAGAAACCCCTCCTTATCAAACCTCTACACCCCACAGTCAATTCGTTTGCCAAAAATCAGCTTTAAACGTCAAGCAGTTTAAGCAGAATCGTGATTACTCAATGGTCATATTTTATGAAACACCCTGTATAAATTTATAAAAAATCTTAAAATATGTAAAACAACAAAATAAAATATACGTGTTTAAGTGTTTTTCCGAAAAACTCACCGGTTTTTAAATAAAAAATATTTTAATATTTGAGGGATAGTTTCACCCCCTTAGAATTCGAGTTTCGAAAAATCCCTTCTTGTCGAACCTTTACACCCTAAAGTCAATCTGTTTTCCAAAAATCAGCTTTTTACGTCAAGCACTTTAAGCAGGATCGTGATTAATCAATTACCAGGTTTTTCGAAACACCCTGTATACATTTTTAAAAAATCTTAAAATATGTAAAAAAACAAAATAAAATATACGTGTTTAAGCGTTTTTTCGGAAACTTGACCTTTTTTTAAATAAAAAAAATATTGTAATATTTGAAGGGTGGTTTCACCCTCTTGGAACTGGAATTTCGAAAGATCCCTTCTTATCGAACCTCTACACCCTAGAATCAATCTGTATGCCAAAATTGAGCTTCTTACGTTGAGTGGTTTGAGCAGGATCGTGATTAATCAGTATGTCAGTCACTTAAGGATTTTATAAATTAGTATACAGGGTTGTTCACCACATACGACACGGAGTATTGTAGCTAAACAATGATATTTTTACAAATTGTAAGTTTTGGGTTCGATGAAGGACTATTAGAGGTACAATTTAAAAATAATTTTACAAGATACAGAGTGTCCCAAATAAGTAAAAAATATCAAAGTTGTATTTTTTTAAATGGTATGTTTTTAAAAATAAAATTATTTTTTATTTTTTTGGTTTGTATTTAAAAATAAAATTATTACATTTTTAGTTTCTACGATTAAAATAAAGGTAAATTTGATTAAGATTTATTATACTTAAACCTTACCGTTTTTTAAATATTTTCAATTTTGTGAAATTGCAGTAAAAATTTTAAGGCTTCATTTCTCCAAGGGTATCAAAGTTTTTGATACTAAATATTTACTGAAGTTTATTTACTGATCAGTTATTGTGTTGCAATAATAAAATAATACTACCTTATACAGAGTGTCTGTATTTATTTTAAATAATTACTAGCTTCTAACGGCTATAACTTGTTTAATTTAATGGAACACCCTGTATATTTTATGAGACAGATTTACATTGTCTATCAAATTATATTATACCATTTTTTACCTATCTCTTTGTTTTCGTAGAAAATGCATTTTCTTGTAATTTAGAACTTATTTATCAATATACCCATGGACTATAGTTTTAGCAAAACGATAAGATTACTAGTCTGAACATTTTGTACATTTGTTGCTTTAAAAACAATCTAAAATGTCAATATTCCATGGATATATTGATAAATGAGGTCTAAATTATAAGAAAATGCATTTTCTACGAAAACTTGAAGGGATAGGTAAAAAATGGTATAATACAATTTGATAGACAATTTAATTGTGCATCTGATTCTCCTAAAATATACAGGGCATTCTATTTAAATTAAAGAAGTTGTTGCCGTTTGAAGTTAATAATTATTTAAAGTAAATTTTTAGACACTCTCTATAAAGTAGTATTATTTTTATTATTGCAACACAATAACTGATCAATAAATAAACTTCATTAAATATTTAGTATTAAAAACATTGATACCCTTGGAGAAATAAAGCTTTAAAATTTTTACTGCAATTTCACAAAATTGAAAATATTTCAAAAACGTAATGTTTAAGTATAATAAACCTTAATCAAATTTACCTTTATTTTAATCGTAGAAACTAAAAATGTAATAATATACAGGGTGTTCCATTTAAAAAAATACATCTTTGATATTTTTTATTTATTTGGGACACTCTGTATCTTGTAAAAATATTTTTAAATTGTAGCTCTAATAGTCCTTCAACGAACCCCAAACTTACAATTTGTAAAAATCTCATCGTTTAGCTACAATACTCCGTGTCGTATGTGGTGTGAACAACCCTGTAGATGTAAATGATGTGAAAATCTGATGCGGTTTGGTTTGGTTTGGTTTGGCGTTGGTTTCCAGGACTTTGACAAAAACAGCATCTGGGACGGTTTTACACGGGGTAGTTCTCCATCTCCAATATCAGTAGTACTAAAATTTATGGCACGAATAGTTGTCGTCTTGGCACACTAAGTGATAAGGTGTTCTGGTGTTTCCCTATTTTACCTGCATTCGCCGTTTTTTGAAAAGAGAGAGTCCTGTTAAAAACCATTCCATTATGCATCTGTATTTTTGATTACTAAAAAAATATTTCTTCGTAATTTACAAATAATACTAATTTACAGAACTTTTAAAAAATCGTCAAATTCATCCAGCTACACTATGCGGTTACCAAGAATCCACATTTCAATTTATTTATTCAGATATAATAAGAAATATCAATTTACCGAACCATATACGAAATAGCTATTTATGTAACTAGTACCTAAAATGATGTTTTTAGGACGAATCATTACTGTTTGCGGACGAGGCGTTAGCCGAGTCCGAAATAGTAGATGAGTCCTAAAAACATAATTTAGGTACGTGTTACACTACACTTTTTGTCATACGCTTTTTACAGTTTTTAGAACGCATATTTGCAAATTTTCCATATTTGAAATTATAATGTTTGAAAAAGTTGGCTTATAAATTCATATCTTAGTAAAGTTTGTTTATTTCATCGCATTTTGACATGTCATTCGAAATTTGTCACAAAATCACACAAATTCATCAACAATTTTAAAATGTTCCAAAATCCCGAACATATTGCTAATAAGGCCAAAGAAATCGTGTTGGATTTACTTCCTGTGAAGTCTCGTGCCATTTACCAGAAAGAATATGATGTTTTTAATGAATGGAAAGACAAAAATGGCGTATCTGTTGTAAATGAAGATGTATTGCTAAATTATTTCCACGAAAAAGTAAGTACCTAGGTACCTATTTAAAAGAGGCTTTAAATTAAAATATTCTTAAATTACAGTCACAAACATTCAAACCATCGTCAATTTGGTCGAAATATTCCATGCTGAGAGCAGTGTTAAGTGTTAAAGAAGATATTTATATTGACAAATTTCCAAAACTTATTGCTTTTTTTGAAGAGGAATTCGGTTGGTTACGAGCCTAAAAGTCTAAGGTTTTGTCCATAAAAGAGATCGGTGATTTTTTGGCCACGGCTAGTGATGAAACTTATTTACTTACTAAGGTAAGTTTGCGATAATGATTTTTAAAATATATAGATGGTTTCTTATTCCATTGTATTTGATTTTTAGGTAGCTCTTGTCATTGGCCTTTGTGGAGCATGTAGAAGAGAAGAATTGTACTCTCTACGAGTGCAAGACATCATAGAAAAAGACAACAGCTGCCTTTAGTTACCCTTTGCGGATACAAAAACTAATATCAAAAGAGTGTTTCCGGTGGTGAACGAAGGGAACGTTGTCAATCCAGTTGAGTTGTATAGAAAATATGCTTGTCTTAGGCCAAAAAAATGTACCACATGATTATGTCTTGTTTGTGACTGTAATTTAAGAATATTTTAATTTAAAAGCCTCTTTTAAATAGGTACCTAGGTACTTACTTTAAACAAATAACTTAGCTTTTGATATTGTTAGTATTTAATAATTTAATTATAAATATATGTATAATTTTATGTGATTTTGTGACAAATTTCGAATGACAAAATAAAACAACCAAATAACGAATTTAGACATTTTAGTCCATAAAGGTTGCCATGACGACCTTTACGGCCTAGGCCGAAAAAGAAACATTTTACGGACTGAAATGAGTCCGTAAAATAGCTGTTTTTGGGAGCGTATGACAAAAATATATTTTCAGTTGACTATCGGAATCGAATTCCGCACTAAATCGCACAGCTGTCGCATTTCCAAACTCTTCATCCGGTTAAAATGGTGTCTGTGCCGTCACCGAATTCCTGCCATTCGATTTCACAATACGTGCACAGATTTCCCTCCCCCCTGTCCCTCCTGCCTCGTTACCCCCTCCCCGGTCGCCAAACTCGTACGTCTATGTGTCGGGTGCGACAGCGAGGAACGGCTGTAATCAGCGCTGTAGCATTTCGTCGTAATTGCAAATATCCGCATGTTCATAAAGCCATAAACGCCGGTAATTAAACTAAAATTATTACTATGATATATACCAATATTTCAAATTATAATCGAACGTCAATAGTTAAGTTAAATTGCATGAGAGGAATAGTAAAGAATGCAATAAGTAATGCTTTTTATAAGACTTAAACTTCCACTCACCTCACAATTACTTCCTAAGAGTAATGTTTTAATTAATTTTGAGCAAACTACTTTGAGATGCCAGTAAACCTTGACTAACCTGGAAGACTCCGTAACACGGGATTGGAATCCACCAACGGTCTAAGACACTTGAAGAAATTTCTCAAGACTTACGACCTGGAAAAATCAAATTTTTTTATGCATTTAAGTAAGAGCAATCTTCATATTGTCACCAGATTTTTAAGAGAACACTCTCTCCTCAATGAACATCTCAGTAGATTAAAGGTAAAAAACGGCCAATGCAGATTCTGTGGGGAAAATGGGGAAACATCCGAACACCTCACCACAGCGCGGAGACAACCAATCGTGCCATAAACTTTGGTACATCAGTCGTACCAGGAGATGGAGAACTAATGATAAGTTATAATCTATGGAGACTGTATGATAAGTTATAATTCAAGAAATTGGAACATAATAGATCTATAAGGTCGCAGTGATTAAATTCCCCAAACCAACACCCTCCCATACAATCTAAATATCTACATTTCGTTTACTAAATTGACTCTTTCAAAATACCAGTAATTAGTTGTCATTGGGGATTTTTGCTTGGAAAAAAGTCCGGAAGTTTTGCAACTTTGCAGGTTGCAGGAACTGGCAATATAGGGCCCACCATTACACAGGAAGAAGTGGAAGCAGCTATCAAACGTCTGAAAAACAACAAGACTTCCGGACCGGATCAGACACACGGAGAAGTTCTTAAATTGCTGGACTCGGAACAAGTTCAACTACTGACCACCCTATTCAACAAAATTTATACAGGTGGTCCAATCCCAAACGACTGGCTGCTATCAACATTTA
>NW_022146107.1:1081636-1141395 GCF_002938485.1 Sitophilus oryzae
TTTTTCTTTGTCCTAAGTTGTTAATTAAAAAAATAATTATCATATAAAAAAATATAGGTCCTAATAGCCTAAATTTTATCAAAATATATCAGCAGATCCGATGAGACCCGAATTATTATATGTTTTGGAACTTAATGATTTAATTAATTAAAAGATGTCAGAAAGAAATCAATCCAAGCACGAAGATATCAATGAGTATTTTCACGAGAAATGCAATTTGTGTACTAATTTAAAATTACATTTTCAGGATACAAAGCAACAAATCTTAATAGGCTTATACGATAACAATTTGTGCACCTCCCTGTTGTCTAAAACACATGACGATCTGGATGAGCTGTTAAGAGATATCCAGGAGTACGAAAAAGTGGAAAGAGCTAGAGTTGAAAGAACTAAATCGCAGTATCCCCGGAGTGTTCAGTATACTTTATAAAGAAAACAGAATGAGAGAGGATAACCATACAGCAAATAGGCAGGAGAGAAAGACGGATAGAAACGAAGAAGGTAAACCTTTATGTTTTAATTGTAGGAATTATGGGCATGTGGCACGTTATTGTAGAGAAAATAGGGAACAGTCAGCACCCACCCGACCTGAAGTTTGTTTTACGTGCAGGATAGCAGGTCACTAGTCTAGAAATTGTCCAAGAAACCAGACTTCTTCAGATACCCAGCTGACACTTAGTGAGAAAAGAATATTATTGCCAGGTGAAGACAACAGAGGTAGCGGAATAGACAAATATGTTAAAGAGATAGAGGTTAACCGTATGACAAGGCTCCCAATGATCGATACAGGTAGTGCTGTATGTACTGTGAAGAGAAGCGTAGCAAGAGATTTAAACTTACCAGAGTGGAACACAGATTATATTCTATTCGGATTTGGCGGATATCCTGCGATCAATATACAGAAGAAGACTAAAGTACTGTTGAGAGTTGATGATGTCGAAGAACAAGTGGAGTTACTGATAGTGGCTGATGATGCCCAGACCATCGACTTTTTAATCGGCCGTAGTTTCACTGAGAGGGAGAACATTGCATACATAAAAATCAGGGATACTTTATATTTTGGGTATGAACAAGAAGAACCCTTTAGAAATTTAGAATGGAATTATGATAGAGTAAAGGAATCTGTTTTTTCTGGTTGTGATTTAACAATAAACAAGGGCGAAATAAACTGTATTCATGTTAGGAAAGAGCGAGAAATAGAGACAAGCACAAATGAAGAGAGATTGGTACGAAAAGACGAGTGGATAGGTGAAATACGAGGTGTTAAAAATAGAGTTAAGAAGACAGAGCCAGTACCAAACTATCGGGAACCAGTTAGATTAAGTCACTTGAATTTGAGAAAAGCAAGGTGAGCCAGAAATTTTATTAAACTTAGTCAATGATTTTAGGGATGTCTTTGCCACAAATTTGTCGGAACTAGGATGCACCAAGGTTATGGAAGTGAAAATAAAGGATAACAATGTACCAGTACGATCTAAGCCATACAGAGCTAGCCATCGAGATAGAGACATTATGAAAAACATACTGGAAGAATGGAAGCAATGCGGGATTATACGAGAGACAAGTTCGCCCTATGCTTCGCCAGTGCTGTTAGTGCCGAAAGCTTCTGGTGAGCAGAGATTAGTCGTGGATTTCCGTCGGTTGAACAAACAAACAGAGAAAACTAATTTTCCAATACCAAATTTGGAGGATTGCTTCTATACTCTTACTGGATGTGTATTGTTTTGTACGTTAGACCTAATGTCAGGTTATTTGCAGGTACCATTAGAGGAAGAATCGAAAGCCAAGACTGCCTTTATAACCCCGAATGAGACAGCCGAATTCCAAAGACTCTGTTTTGGACTAGTCAATGCACCCTATGAATTTTCAAAACTCATGTCAATAGTTTTAGGACCATTACGTAACAACCTGATAGTGTCACATCTTGATGATTTGTTGATTCCAGCAAGGGATTTCTCTGATATGTGTACCCGGCTGAAATTGGTTTTCAATGCACTCAGAAAGGCTGGACTAACAATGAAGCTAAACAAATGCCGTTTTGGAGAAACTACTGTGAGTTTTCTCGGATTGGAACTGTCAGAACGAGGCCTAAGACCAGGTAAGATAAAATTAGATTCAATTGAAAATTTGTAGAGCCTAAAGACAAACACGAGGTGAGAAGGTACTTTCGGAAATTTATTACTGGCTATGCCAATATTGCTCGACCACTAACGGATCTATTGAAGGAAGGAAAACCATATGTATGGGAACTAGAGCAACAGAAAGCCTTTGAAAGTCTCAAACAAGAACTAACTAGAGCTCCTTATTTAGCACTCTTTAGTAGACGAGCATATACAGAGTTGCATTGTGATGCCTCCAAGCTGGCTATAGCAGGTATGTTGTTGCAAAAAGGGTGTAATGAAGTTCATAAAATTTCTAGGACACCCTGTATATTGTGTTAATATTATATTAGAATAAAGGTACGCGTCCACTAATCGGCGTCGGACGGACGGTACGCATCGGAAAAATCGGATTTTTGGGTCCTACGTTTACTACCACGGATTATTGGAGTCGGTATCAGCATCTCTCGCTCTCCGCAGTTAGCAAAGTGGTGTTGAAGCATAAGCGTTATGTCGCTATTGAACGAAAAAGATGTTATAATTATTTGCGTGTTGTCAGAGGAAGAAGAGAACGAACGAAAAAGAAAGAAATGTTGGGTGCATAGTATTAATATAAAAAGACCAAGATTCGGAGAATATCACAGTTTATTTTGTGATTTAATTCTAGATGAAAGATAGTTCTTTGAATATTTTCAAATGTCCCACGTTAGATTTGAAGCACTTTTAAATATTTTAAGACCAAGTTTATTTCGACAAAATACACCATTTAGAGAATCTATAGGATCAGAGGAAAGATTGGCAGTCTGTTTAAGGTATGTATGATTTTGAAAATTGATATTTTAAGTACAGTACAATTGCAATAATATAAATACTCGCTGATATGGATTACTCAATAATATGAACATTTCCAGTAATATGAACGCCTTAGGATTTTTTGTGCTCATATTATTCGGATTGTACTGTAATAGGTTTTTATTTGTTGTTTCAATGATTATTATAACGATGTGTTTGAGGGAATTCTAAGAACAGTGGGGTCTGATAAGGTCAAAAAATAAAAATTATTCTTAAGAAAATCTAATTATGTTTATTAATGAAAAGAAAGTGATAGGCATCGCCGGTTTTACCAGTAGGTATGCTAGGCGCTAGCAAAAAAGGCATTAACAAATAGTCTCACAATCTAAAAAACTGATGTGCGCTGGAACTGGCGCTGCCTGAAGATAAAGTTTGGAAGGATTTTGCAAACGGATCAGATCCTTCTAGATCTCCTTGCATCTTGGATGGATCGCAGTTTCGGGACCAAACAGATCCGTGCTGATCGTAGACACCTGGAGTAATGTTTTGTTCGGTTGTCTGCGTATTGGGCGGAATGCTGCTTGGAGACAAAATACGCCTCTGCTGGTCGTAGATACCTGGAGAAATGCTTGATTCGGTTGTGGCAGTACTTTCATTCAATAACTTTAGTTCGACGTCATTAACTATTTTGAATAACTTATTCTTTACCAAAATCTGATCGCGTTGTGGAAAAGTTTTTGTGGTATTAGCCATACTGGACAAAGAAGTCAGTTAAAGGATCTACCGGCTCTGGTGGATTGACTTTCTCCTTTTGTGATAAATAGTTTTGCAAAACTGAGGCGGCAGTTGAATTTTGCGGAAAAACTCTTCTAATTCTTTTTGTACCACGAACACTTGATGTTGCTGATGCGTTTGAAGTAGAAGGTAGTGCATCTGATGTGGTGGGTGAAGGGGAAGGAATGTGAAGACTACAGCTAGTCAACATCATTTCTGGGTTTTCCGATTCTTCTTCAATATCGCTCTCTTGAGAAGCAGCAGAAGGTGAAAACTGTGATAAGTTCGATCGTCTTTCTTGTTCGTCATTCAAATATGGGGCCAAAAACGCTAGTTCTTTTTCATACTTGGGAGGCTTTAGCTTTGAAACACCTTGGCCACTTTTGGTTTTTCGTAAGTCCACCGTTCTTTGCATAGTTTACCTGAAACAAATAAAAATATTCACAAATATAATATTTTAATTTTTGTTTCAGATTTTTGGCTACTGGAAACTCGTTTCGAGCATTGGCTTTTTCTTTTCGACTTGGAGAGCGCACAGTAAGAGAAATAGTATATTCAACTTGTAATGCAATATGCAAGGTTCTGCAACCAATTGTTATGCCAACACCAGATGAGAAGTTGTGGACTTCATCAGAAAAATGTTTTCGGGAAAAATGGAATTTTCCAAATGCAATCGGCGCTCTGGACGGCAAACATGTGTTAATTCAGGCTCCACCACATAGCGGATCAGATTTCTTTAGCTACAAAAACATTTCAGCACAGTACTTTTAGCATTGGTTGACGCATATTATAGATTTATCAGTGTTGATGTGGGCGCATTTGATAAGAATTCAGATGCTGGCATATTTCGAAATTCTCTTTTGGGTCAACGACTGATGAACGGGACTTTGAATATGCCTCCCCCAAAAAGGCTACCACAGACTGAAATAACTCTGACCCATGTTATAATTGGGAATGAGGCATTTCCACTAAGCACATTTTTAATGAGACCGTATTCACGTGATGATGCTCAAGGAGATGAAGAGAAAAAAGTTTTTAATTATAGATTAAGTCGGGCAAGAAACACGGTGGAAAACTCTTTTGGAATTTTAACACGAAAGTTTAGGATTTTTGAACGAAAACTGAGTATGTCCCATGAACATGTGGTCTGTGTTGTAATGGCAACTTGCTGCCTTCATAACTATTTAAAAGATGATTCATGCCAATGGTCAGAAAATGATCAAGGCGTTTCCCTTTCTGATATGGCAGGTTTGCAGCGTTTAAGAGAAACAGGTGGTGTGGCTCGACGTGATGCCCTATATGTTCGAGATTCTTTTAAAGCATATTTTAACTCTGAAGTAGGATCAGTAGCATGGCAAATGAGAAGAGTTGCAGCTGGAAGACGATTAGAATAAAGTAGTTATCAGTAGAAAAATAAATGTATATTTTTGTAACGTCAAATCCTCTCCCCCCCCTAATACTATTTGATTTTGATACCGCACAAGCCATGCGTTTTAACCATTCTTATATAATTTACCCTTTTTTTCTCCTCTCCCTGAGGTGTTGATTAACGCCTTTAAAATGCAACCAACTAAAGTCCAAACCACCACTACTCACCAAAAATTCAATATAAAAAAATCTACTTTTTAAAAATAAAAAAACATATAAATAAAAATAAATATAAATAATATAAACAATGCCGTTAATATATAAATATAAATTAACAATGCCGTTACAAAAACATTACGGCATGGCGATTGATTTACTACATTGTAAATAAACATATTTACTTACCAGGTTCATTCATTCCCTTTCCGATTTCATCCCAAATATTATCTCTGCGAAGAATGTTAGAATATTCTGGATGGTGCAAATTGTAAATTTCTTCATACTCCTGCACAATCGTGATAAGTCTTGCTACATCCATAATTAAATTCAGACAATGTGGAAGAAAGTCACAAACTAACTAACAAATCCTTGCTGTCTTCTCAATAAACTTTGGAAAGGGAAATATCGTCCCGATGCCTGCGTGGACTTGTCGGTTTTCGCATTATCAGCATCGATAGTGTCCGCACGGAACGGATTTTGATTTCGTCTTTGGAATCCCGTCCGGAAATGCCGAAGTGCGGTCGGTTCGATGCCGATAGGTGAACGCGGCCATATTCAAATAATGTAGTTAATTAAATAATCCGATTCATCCAATGCGTACCGTCCGCCCGACGCCGATTAGTTGACGCGTACCTTAATAGAGACTTCATTTTCTTTTAATAATGACAGTCAATGTATTTTATTGTTAATTGTTAAATCATTATTGTAATGAACTTCATTAGTGTTCCTACGGAATGGGGGAGTCTCACAAGGGGAAGATGGAAAATTACATTTAGTATATTGCTTATCAAAGAAGACAAATGCAGCTGAACAGGTATACCCAGCATCAAAACTAGAACTTCTTGCGATCGTATATTGTATTGAGAGATTACGACATTGGTGAACATAGAACCCGCAGACCTCATCACTTAGCGGACTTTGTTTGAGGCCAAACCAAAGATATAGGATGGCCGATTGTGGTAGATTTTCTTTCTTTTATGCATTGTTATGTTTTATTTGTATTTCCCTCATATCTTTTGTTTTATTTTTTATATGTACCACAGATCACTATACTATTCTCTCTAGAGAAGACCCCCCTTACGACATGTGCTGTAGAAAAGAACGAGGGAGAAGCCAACGCCCACGGACAGACACGTCACCCGCCATCGAAGAAGAGTCGTCGATAACGGTCGAGAGAAGTTGTCTCTGGTAAGCGTCGCGAGTCCAACCTTTGAAGAGTCCAACAGGCCGAACAATTGGATTTGCAAGATGATAGGGATGAAGAAGATGTTTCTGATATCGAGAATTATTTGTGAGGAAATTGTTAGTTTTAGAACATTAATTATCAAGATATTTGAGCCAACTTTTCTTTATTTCGTTGACCATTTTTTTGTTGGCCTATTTATTTTGACTGTCCCAGCAAAAAAATGGCCAGCGAAATTAGAAATCTTGGCCCACCTGGGATGAGAAGCACTATACTTGTAGTAATTAGTAATAATGTGTTTTTTCTATATAATTTTAGTTAAATTATCCATTTAATCATGTAATTTAAAGTTTTTTTTATATATTTATTAAATTTATAGTTTGTTATTAACTAATATACATAAAATTAAAGTATTGCTTTTTCTCTGATTTAATAACGCCGACAAATACTTTTGGAGGGTCAGATCGATCATTCTGACCACTGTGCGTCGCTAGCATCTACGTCACTCCGGGACTCGCGTTTGTGTATCCCACGCGACGCTGTTAACTTCGCGATCGATCCAGGGCTCGCCTTTGTGTATCCCACAGGACGCTGTTAACTTCGCGATCGATCCAGGACTCGCGTTTGTGTATCCCACGGGACGCTGTTAACTCGCGATCGATCCAGGGCTCGCGTTTGTGTATCCCTCGGGACGCTGTTAACTTCGGGATCGATCCAGGACTCGCGTTTATGTATCACAGGACGGTTTTAACTCCGACGCCGATCCGAGGTCCATGTTTCGCTGTCAAAACGGACGCCGTTCCGATATTTAGCTGTGACCATCGGGACGCCTGTAACGACGTCGCCACCGATTAGAGAGTCGCGTCGCAGTAGAGTGTGTTGTTCCGGTATCTACGTGTCTATGTTCATTAGGACGCCGCTAAATTCGACACCGATCAGGAACTCGCGTCGTCTTATTTAATAGAACGTCAGGAACGCGTTTTGAATTCGCGGGATAGAATCAGTCAGAAAGTTACTTATCGGGAATAATCGATCAAAACTCTGGAGGTGCACGGTTGTTATTGCAAATGTTACTTTACGGGTCTCTAAATATACATTTTATTTCACTATTGTTACAATTCGAGGACGTGAACCTTCTTTGATTACTTTTGTACATAATTAATTAGTTAAATAAAAACCTTGTGCTACGTTATAGTTAATTGTATGTTTTATTTTCTTTTCATCTCATCACTCCCTGGTATCTCCATTGTATAAAAGCTACCCGTATTGGCACTAGTGGTCTCTCAAACACTTTAAACCTTTGGGGTGGCGCCCGAGGAACCGAACCAAGGCAACTCGGCGTCCGTGAGCTTTCGAAAAAACGGGGGAGTCTCACAAGGGGAAGATGGAAAATTACATTTAGTATATTGCTTATCAAAGAAGACAAATGCAGCTGAACAGGTATACCCAGCATCAAAACTAGAACTTCTTGCGATCGTGTATTGTATTGAGAGATTACGACATTGGTGAACATAGAACCCGCAGACCTCATCACTTAGCGGACTTTGTTTGAGGCCAAACCAAAGATATAGGATGGCCGATTGTGGTAGATTTTCTTTCTTTTATGCATTGTTATGTTTTATTTGTATTTCCTTCATATCTTTTGTTTTATTTTTTATATGTACCACAGATCACTATACGGTTCTCTCTAGAAGACCCCCCCCCCTTACGACATGTGCTGTAGAAAAAGAACGAGGGAGAAGCCAACGCCCACGGACAGACCGTCACCCGCCTTCGAAGAAGAGTCGTCGATAACGGTCGAGAGAAGTTGTCTCTGAGTAAGCGTCGCGAGAGTCCAACCTTTGAAGAGTCCAACGAGCCGAACAAGTCAAGATCAAAGAGCGAAGTTGAATAAAATAAGTCGCGTGAGAGAGCCGTTAGTGAAGGCGTATCAGATAGTGTGGAATATACTGTGGCATTATTTTTCTATATTAAACGTTCTGTGCACGAAGCTGAAAGTTTTATTGAAGAGAGCCCGCAATATAACAAAAATTGCTAACATACCTTCAAAAAAAATGTGTGTAACAATTGCATCTTAATTATACAACACTAAACAAAATATTAATAATAAACCTTCGTTTTCATTAAAAATAAACAAATTATAATCGATAACCGATAGGCAACCAGAAAATAAATAAAATATTTAAACAATTTAAACTTACAACCATCGCTAGTGATGGGTACCACTATCGAGGTTCCGCAAAAAATCGATAATATGTAAAAAAGGTATAAACGATATAAAAGGAAAAATGTAACGAAAATATTTTAGTTACACATTTTGCTGTCACATACTCTTCTTCCTTTGCCATTTTTGTCTTTTTATTTCTCTGCCAAGTTTCCTCTTTCCTTGTCCTTTTTTACCCTTTGCTGTTTTATTATCTGCATTACCAGCCACATTTATAAAACCTTCTCTTCTTTTATTTGATGGTATTTGCTTACAAATGTCTTTATTTTGTTTAAACCACTAGTAGTACTAGGTATATTTTCATCACTAGGCACATACTCACTGCCAGAAGACTGAAACGGCTCAGACGCGTCGGACTCGGAAGACGACATCGTTTCATCAAACATAAGCGTACCACCTCCCAACACATCACAGCGGCCACTAAATCACTATGATGAGCCGATTAGCAACGACGACACCGCCACCGTTAAAACTGAACAAGTCCTGGACTTGGCGTTTCTTGCACCTAAAAATGCCGCGGCCAAGTCCTAAAGATGTATATCTCTATTATTTTCTCTTTGGACATGGCCGTTTCTTGTACCAATCGATCGGCGATGTTTTAATGCTTATATTTTAACGGAAAATCCCACTTCGACCAAAAATGGACTTTGTTTTTTGCACCGAGGTCATCAATTGTTAGAGCTGCAAACGCATTTATAAAATCATAAACCAGCACCAAAACTACACCGTTATCATTTTGCAACAAAAATCATAGGTATAACACGAGACACCATCTTTTAATTATTAAATTTAATAAAAGACTACACAATCCGGTATATCGGACTGCCTCTGCATACAGTAATACAATGCCGATGACTTGCTGAGAACGAAGCAAGGTATGTAAAAAAATACTGTAAATGATGTTTATATATTCTAAAACTATAGAATGTTGTTGCGTGTTGCCACTCTATTGATCAAGTGTAAATATTGTAAGTTTAAATTTTGTAAATAGAATACTTGTTTTATTTTATATTAAGTTCTCAATACCGTTTAAATGTCTACACTGCTTAGAGAAAAAAACTATGTAGAATTATATAAATTTATGTTGAATAAATATTTAAAAAAAGATAAAAATTATATTATTTTTAATAAGACCTATCAACTTCGTAAAATAGTATCAAACATTTGTTCTAGTATGCGGCATTTTAAAGTTTCTTGTTTGCGCCATAACAAACGTTTTCAAATTTATGATTACAAAAAAAGAAAACTGTATCGCCAAACTACTATAGTTAATAATCAAGTTTTAATTTATATTTCGTTGCTTCAGTTGTTTTATTTATTTTTTTCGTTGCTTCAGTTTTTATATGTATATCTATGTAGATAAGTGGTTATTGTTCCTGAATACTTTTTAGTTTGATGTAGTTTCAGTGCGGTATACTTGAATTTATTCCCTATCATCTATCTGAAATGTTTCATTAGTTATTAATTAATAAGTCTTTTTGAATGTAGCAATCTGCAAATTTATACAGTCGTGTACTTAAATTATATTAATATATTTTTATGTTATTAACTTCCCCTAGGAGATGCAAGACCTTGTCGTTGGTGGGGAAGCTCCTGGTCAGGTGCTGGGGGGAATCCCCCCTAGCACTTGGCTTGGTCTAAGAAGCATCTCACTCATCGTCTTGTCCCTGACTGTAGTGTCGTGGCCAGGGAATTGCACCAAGACATATAACGATACCGGGCGGGGCTACGGACAGCCTCAACCTTGGGACACCGGGGGGCACCCCATTGTATTTTACCCCTTACTTCTACATGCGGGGCTCTGTAGAAGTGGACCGACTGTCCCTAGCGACTCATAGGAACACTATGAGATCTGGTAATAATAGTAATAAAAACATCACCGGTGAAGCTGTGGGGAAACCCCCTAGCGACACTGGGAACAGTAACAATGAAAGTTCCAAGGGGCCAAACCCAAAGAGAACTACAGGAGAGGTGGCTGACACTTGCGTGAGACCATCCTCCGCAAGTGGCATACAAGCTACCACCTCCTCCAAGGGTCGGGAGCCTACCTCCTACCTCTAAACCCAACAGGCGACACAAGCTACCGTTTCGTCTACCCGGCCTGGGTCGTAGCTCCTCGACTGTGAGGGACACGGGTCTCCGTAGGAAGTCCTGGGACTGTATGATGAGTTATAACTCAAGAAAGGGGGACACAATAGATCTCTAAGGTCGCAGAGATTAACCCCCCTCCCACTTATTCTAAATTCTATGTTATTAATTGAAAGTTTTTTTTATTAAACCTAATTATTATACGCTCAGGAAAGGAAGTCTTTGTAGTAACAGCTCGCATAATATTTTAGATAGGCCACACTGTATATTAGTGTATTTTTACATAGTGTATTTAATAATAGTGTATTTTTGTATTCTATGGGATATTTAAGAATATTTGATATAAAATGGTCATATACATTTAACCGTTTTTTTTAAATATACTGACACTAGAAAATCGACCATTTTGACACTGATGGCTGTAAAATCTATTTTGATAATAGTGATGTTATCACTAGTATGACAATACATTAATACAACGGGAAAAACATTAATACAAAAGCACCAGCACTAATAATAATATAATGGCTCCTTATATTTTAATTATAAAAAACAATTTAGTTTGGTATTGTAAGCGACTTGTGGTAGCCAGTATCAATTTACGATGGCGAGCATGTATCGAAGCATACGGATCTCAAAGTGATAGTGGTATATTTAATAATAGTGTTTTTGGGAAAAGATTGGAAATTAACGAATTCAATGTTACATCGCCACAGTTATTAGAGAAATCTAACATACAAATGACCTATTCCTTTGTTGCTGATGAAGCATTTCCCCTCAAAAATTATATTATATTAAGACCATAGGGTGGCAAAAATTTAAACTATACTGATAGGATTTCCAATTACAGACTCTCACATGCATGTCAAAAAATTGAAAATATCTATGTTAGTTGCCAGGTGGCGCATATTAACAACCACTATAAATGTCAAACCAGAAAGTGTGAACAAAATCATTAAGGCAGAAACGTACTGCGTAACTTTTGTCAAAAAGAATTAAACATGATGCCAAGAATCCACATTGCCCTCCTAATTTTATTGACATGTGATGGGGCTCGGAGAGAACAACGAAATTCACTATATTCTGGAGGACGAATGGATGCTAACCGTGCTAGGAGAGATTTATACAGGGTTGTTCCCAACATACGACACGGAGTATTGTAACTAAACGATTAGATTTTTACCAATTGTTTAAAAATATTTTTACAAGATACAGAGTGTCCCAAATGTGTAAAAAATATTATAGTTGTATTTTTTTAAATGGAACTCCCTGTATATTATTCTATTTTTAGATTCTACGATTTAAATAAAGGTAAATTTGATTAAGGTTTATCACACTTAAACCTTACCGTTTTTGAAATATTTTCAATTTTATGAAATTGCAGTAAAAATGTTAATGCTTCATTTCTTCAAGGGTATCAAAGTTTTTAATACTAAATATTTAATGAAGATTATTTATTGATCAGATATTGTGTTGCAATAATAAAAATTTTACTACCTTATACAGAGTGTCCAAAAATTTATATTAAATAATTACTAGCTTTAAACGGCAATAACTTGTTTAATTTAAATGGAACACCCTATATATTTCTCGTGAATCAGATGCACAATGTAATTGTCTATCAAATTGTATTGTTCCATTTTTTACCCATCTCTTCAAGTTTTCATAGAAAATGCATTTTCTTATTATTTAGACTTCATTTATCACTGTATCTATGGAATATTGACATTTTAGCTTATTTTTAAAGATGTAACAAATTTTCAAAGGGTACAGATACTAATATTGTCGATATAGTTCGCTTATTTAATTGAAAAAAATTAAAAAAAACTGTTTAAATATTTTTTGTTACAGAGGACCAATTAATATGATCCCAGTATTTAAACTACATTAATTGACTGTTTACGTTGTAGTAATTGCTCCAAATACTAAAAAACTGAATTTTGTGTGTGTATTAGACAGTGTGGTAAAAAGTAACACCTTATAAATTTTATTTCATTTATGACGAATGCTTATTTATAAAAACAGACACATTCATTTTCATAACTTATTATTATATTGATTTCTGAGCCAAATCCACATTTATTTAGAATAATTTATTAATTAAAACAATTTAAGTTTTGGTGTTTTTGGTAGGAAATAATGGTGGTATATTTAATTGGTATGCTCTTTTACAAAGATTTAAATAGTTTTTTTTGTATGCCAATGGGCTTGCAATATTTACCACCTGTACATTTTGTACATATTATGGTGCTATAAAAAAATCTGAAATGTCAATATTCCATGGGTATAGTGATAAATGAGGTCTAAATTATAAGAAAATGCATTTTCTACGAAAACTTGAAGAGATGGGTAAATAATGGTATAATACAATTTGAAAGACAATTACTTGGTGCATCTGATTCACGTAAAATATATAGGGTGTTCCGTTTAAATTAAACATGTTATTGCCGTTTAAAGCTAGTAATTATTTAATATAAATTTTTGGACACTCTGTATAAGGTAGTAAAATTTTTATTATTGCAACACAATATCTTATCAATAAATAATCTTCAGTAAATATTTAATATTAAAAACATTGATACTCTGGGAGAAATAAAGCCTTAAAATTTTTACTGCAATTTCATAAAATTGAAAATATTTCAAAAACGGTAATGTTTAAGTGTGATAAACCTTAATCAAATTTACCTTTATTTCAATCGTAGAATCCAAAAATAGAATAATATACAGGGTGTTACATTTAAAAAAATACAACTATAATATTTTTTACTTATTTGGGACACTCTGTATCTTGTAAAAATATTTTTAAATTGTAGCTCTAATAGACCTTCAACGAACCCAAATCTTACAATTTGTAAAAATCTAATCGTTTAGCTACAATACTCCGTGTCGTATGTGGTGAACAGCCCTGTATAATTTAAGAGATAATTTTTCAAATTATCTAGTATCCTCAGAAGGTTCTGTACCTTGTCAAAATAATATAGTAAATAGAGATTTAAATAAAAATTAGTTGTTATGCCTGGTTGCGTATTGGAATTGCCTCCTATGGTACGACGCGACGCGACGCAGCCTTAGAAAATTGTATGCCGAATCACGGAAGACAATGTACCACGATTTGCGAATAATAGGCTCGACATTCTCTTCTGCATTCGGACGCCACGGGCTGTATCTTAAAGCGGCTACGTGCAGTAGATATGTCACAAATTATTTTCCCATTATGAGGGGCGATATCTACTATATAAAAATGCAATTTGCGTTACGTGACGCCTTAAGCAGAAGTGCTTCTTTCATTTAATATTTCATATCAATCTATTTAAAAAAACATGGTTAGTGACATCCGATTGCAACAGACCCGATTTGGAACAGACCTGATTGGAACGGACCCGATTGGAACGGCTCTGATTGGAACGGGTCCCTGTTGGACCAGCTCGATCGGGTCAACAGGTCTGATAGAGCGGTTAGCCCTACATCGGCTAAAGCTTAGGTCTTTGAATGTTTCACATATTTTTAATCGAATCTATAGCGGATCAAACCTAATAGCTGTCGTTAAGAAAGATTTTTCAAAATGTAAACCAATTAGTTTGAAATTTTCTCAATATTTTTTTTGGTATAGCTATTACAAAGAAAAACGTTTACCCATATAATATAGCTCTTGATTACCGTGTAACATAATTGTAATCTTTTTAGACTTTTACATATATCATTAGTTTGAATTTCTTTAAATGGGTCCCTCACATTACACATTTATTCAAATTATGTAATCTATTTTATTCTAATTATCTTCTATACTCATATACTCATGATATATTGTTTTTGTTCGATCTATTTTTCTATAGAAATAATTTTGGGCTTACAGGAACACACATTTGAAATTGTATTAGCCTGATGGTCCATCAAAATATCGTTGAAAAAATTATTAACGATGGTATTGGGTAATTTAACAGAAAATATAGTGCGGAAAAATTAATAATTACATAAAAATATTTTTTGAATATATACGGTGTGAAAAAATAAACTGTAAAATATATGGTGTAAAAGCAATACGTGATGAAATCACCGCTCGGTTTTAGCGATAAATATTTAAGTAAAATAAAATAAATCAAACTGAGTATTATTACATTGTTCTGCAAACTAGCCTTATCAGTTTATAATTCGTCAGTAGTTATGATATCATATTTTCTTGGAATATTCTCAATTTTAACAATAACATCCGTTAGGCGACTAATTGTCATCCCACAAACTATTCATTAGTGGGCAGAATCATCATTTCCTTTCAAAACCGCATCAAAAATTTCTGATATAATTATCTACATCCGGCATCCGGCGGATGTAGATAAGACCTATGCACAAAGTTTAATTTTACTTAAATATTTATTGGAGATTTTTAGAGGAAACGAAACCATACAAAACATATAAATAAAGCGTTGGCGATTGAAAAGTGTTAGTTTTGATTTGGCTCTTGAAGAGTTAAGACATGTTTAAAGTGTGTCTCTCTTTTTTAGTGTGATGTCTTTTGTCGTTGACCTTATTAAGCATATCGCTGCCTTACTCGGAATTTTTCGGGAGAAAGGTAACGATGAACTTCTTCGGGAAGGACTTCGGAAGTGTACTTAGGCTACTAGGCATATAAATTATGCATTAAAAAATGCTTCGACGGTTGCCGAAAAACAAAAATTCCAAGCGGCTCTTATTAATGTGAAAACTTTAAGGCAACAATTTAAATTAAAACAAAAGAAAGGGGCGGGTCTCAATAAAAAGAAAGCGACTGCCTGTTCTCGCGTCGAATGGGAAGATTTGCACTCTGCTTTCGATTCTCGCGTTAGAACGGGCGTTATTATCAACCTTCATCATACGGATCCGAAACTGTTTTTAAATGATTGCAAGGCATTATTTATAAGACGAATTCAGAATGTGCTGAAAAAGGTTGATGCCTTGAAGGTCAATGGTGTGTTTTCTGGAGAGTTTACTATGAATAAAGCAGATCAGGTAAAGACCGAATTAAAATATTTAAATACTAAAAACGGAATAATTTATAAAGATACTAATTTAGATAATTGGTTTGTTAATAATATTCAAGATATTTTGCTAGTTGAATTGGAAGAATTTCAGGAAAAAGATAGCGGTTGGGCGTTATCTGAAATTAAGAATTTAACAGTAAATATAAATAAATATAATCCTCTAAGAGCAGGTACCTATATCGATCTTCCCACACAAATTAAAAGAAAAAAAGCTTGTGTAAATGTCCAAAATTCCGATGATATGTGTTTTGCGTGGGCCGTACTATCATATCTGTATCCTGCACCTTCAGAAGTTGCAAATAGAACTTCATCGTACCCAAATCCTCAAAAAGTACTAAATTTAAAAGGCATTCAGTTTCCTATGACTCTTAAACAAATTCCGCGATTTGAAAAACAAAATAATTTATCTATTAATGTATACAGGTTGGAACAATTAAATAAAAGTTTCAACGTTATTCCTACTCATCTAACTAAAAATAAACTAGAACGGCATATCAATCTCCTTATGATACAAGATAATTATTTCAGTTCAGATAACGAAGAGGAAATATTTACCCCCGTTAAATTTCATTATGTATGGATCAAAAATTTATCGCGTTTAGTTTCAAGCCAGATAAACAAGAAACATGGAAAAAAAATTATATGTGACAGGTGTCTTCACTATTTCTATGATGAAGACAAATTAAATTTACATTTAAAAGACTGTATAAACCATAATAGTGGCCCTCTTCCAAAACTTCCACAAAACGATAAAAAGTGGATTGAATTTATAGATTTTTCATTTAAAACTAAAGTTCCTTTCACAATTTATGCCGACTCTGAATGCCTTTTAATACCCACCGAAGATAACAAAACTAAAAACACTCAAAAATACCAAACACATATACCGTTTAGCGTAGGATACTATGTTAAATGTGATTACGATGATTCGCTCTCGTTTTATAAATCGTACACAGGACCGGACTGTATTGAATGGTTTGTTAAAGAACTGTTTGATTTCGCTGAAAATGTGGAAACGGTTTTCCTTTGCGATCTGCCAATGGATATGCTTACTCCTGAACAGACGCGAGCTTTTTTAAATTCTAAATTATGTCATATATGTGAATCTCCTTTTAATAGCGATGATAAAAAAGTTAGAGATCACTGCCATCTAACGGGGAGATATCGAGGTGCGGCCCATGAAAAATGCAATTTAAATTTTCAAGATAAACATATAGTTCCTGTTTTATTCCACAACTTTAGTTCGTACGACGGACATCTGCTGATTAAAGCCCTGGCAGAAGTAGAAGGATCAATTGATGTATTGCCCGTCAATAAAGAAAAATATATATCAGTAACTAAACATGTGCCCGGAAATTCAGTTCAATTTAGGTTTTTGGACAGTTTTCGATTCATGGCATCCAGCCTGGATACTTTAGCTTCTAATCTTTCGGAATATCCCATTCTAAAATCCATATTTCCCCACTTAAACGAAGAACACTTTAGTTTGCTCACTCGTAAAGGTACTTTCCCATATGATTTCATGGATGGGTGGAATAAACTAAATGAAACTCAACTACCTCCTAAACCTGCCTTTTACAATAAATTAAATGATTCATATATCAATGATAAAGATTATGCGCATGCTAAAACAGTTTGGAATATTTTTAATTGTCAAAATATGCGTGATTATTCAGAACTATATATGAAAGTAGATATTTTGTTGTTAGCTGACGTTTTTGAGCAGTTTAGAACCACATCTCATAAAACTTATTGTTTGGATCCAGCTCACACTTATACTCTTCCCGGATACGCTTGGCAATGTATGTTATTTCAAATGAGGAAATCTGATATTAAAAAACTTGAACTCCTTACAGATTTGGATATGGTACTCTTCATTGAAAAGGGAATTCGGGGTGGTCTGAGTCAATGCTCGAAAAGGTACGCTGAAGCAAACAATAAGTACATTCCGTCGTACGATCCCTCTAAAGACGAAACCTATCTTATGTATTTCGATATTAATAATCAATACGGGTGGGCTATGTCACAATACCTTCCATATGGCGGTTTTAAATGGCTTATCGAAAATGAAATTTCAAACTTAAATATTCAGAATATTAGCAATAAGTCAAATAAGGGATATATATTAGAAGTCGACCTGTATATTCCATCCGAGGTGCATGATTTCTTTTCTGATCTACCCCCTTGTCCTGAACATGATATACCTAAAGGCTCTAAAAATTCCAAATTATTAGCCACGTTATATGATAAAAAAGAATATGTTGTTCGCTATAAAAATTTACAACAAGCATTAGCTTTAGGTGTTAGAGTAAGAAAAATTCATCGTGTTTTAGAATTTAATCAATTTCCCTGGTTAAAATCCTATATTGATTTAAACACTCGGCTCAGGCAAGCTTCAAAAAATGATTTTGAAAAGAATTTGTTTAAATTGATGAACAACGCGGTTTTCGGTAAAACCATGGAAAATATCCGGAAACATTCTTCTGTTAAACTTATAACAATGTGGGAAGGTCGATACGGGGCGGAATCGTTAATTTCGCGGCCTGAATTTAAAAGCAGCACCATAATTAATGAAAACCTTATAATAATTGAATTATCTAAATCTGAAATATATTTTAATAAGCCAATTTATGTGGGAATGTGTATTTTGGATTTGGCAAAAACCACAATTTATGATTTCCATTATAATTATATGAAAAAAACTTTTTCCGATTGTACCGCTCTTTATACTGATACCGATTCGCTGATTTATGAAATTAAAAATCAAGACGTCTATGATGTAATGAAACGAGATTGTTCGCTGTACTTTGACACCAGCGACTACTCTCCAGATAATATTTATAGTATTCCTCTAATAAATAAAAAAATTCTCGGTATGATGAAGCATGAAAATAACGGACGTATTATGACCCATTTTGTTGGCCTTCGATCTAAAATGTATGCAACGAAATTATATTATACACCTATGGAGCTAGAACAGAAAGAAATCGCATTTGAAAAAAAGGGGGAAGAACAACAAGAAATTGAAAATTATCTGAAAAACATTGGTTTAACAAAAAAGATTAAGGGGGTTAAAAAATCTGTTATTAAAAATTGTATTACATTTGATGATTACGTTGACTGTTTGAAGAGTTGTAATGAAAAAATAATTTTGCAAACGTTAATACGATCTAGTAAGCATAATATTTATACCATAAAGCAGTCGAAAATTGGGTTAAGTCCCCATGACGATAAGAGACATCTAATTAAGGGCTCTGTTCAGACTTTGCCGCATGGACATTGCTCCATAATGGATACTTAGTTTATTATATATGTATGTTTGTATGTGTGAATGGCGTGTGCATGTGTATAATTAAAAACAAATTATTATTAGTTAAAAAATATAAAAAATAATATGAAAAAAAAAATAAATGGTAATAACAAATAAATAAAAAAATAAAAAATAAAAAAAAATAATAAAAAAAATAATAATAAATATTTTAGGTGAATTAAACTTTAGATTTGTGTTGGTATAGTTGCCTATATACAAATTTTATTTAAAATAATGAACCACCTAGATTTTATTGGCGAATTAAAGAGCCGTCTGGATTAATTTTTAGATCTGTGCTCGTGCTGCCTACTCCTAGTAATTTGTTTGGAGTGAATGAGTGTGTGAATGTGTCCCCAACAATGTAGCTATGCCTTGACGCGGCGTTGGGGCTTAAGATTGTTTTTGTAGTAAAATTATTATAAAAGCAATCAACTAAATTAGCTACACACCTCGTATATTAACCTTATTCTACACACCCCGTATATTAACCTTATTCTACACACCTCGTATATTCCAAGTAATGGTATTATCAGTTTCCTGTCTGTCATTCGGCCTTCACATTATATTTTTAGCTACAAAATCATCAGTTTGTTTCTAACTTTTCATGGTACTGCATCAAGAAATTTACTGTGTATTTTCAGTGCGTTTAGTGAAAAGGGCTATTGAAGAAGAAAAAGGGCATCAGTGTATATGTTGAGTGACTGGATAATAATACATATAAACCTCGTGAGTATGCATTTTTAGTAATACGCTTTGTATTTTGATTTAATACTCTTAAATTAATTTTCTTCGTTTCGATAAATATTAAAGTTTTTTTACATTACAAAGGGTTTTTGTGGGTATACTCTTGCTGTAATTTTTCTGTTTATTTCTGCCGCCGTCACACCTAGTTTTTTTTTGGCGCGCTGATTTTGACGTTTGACTGCAGCGATGTTTACCGAAGTTAAACGATGGGCTATTGTCCTTGTATATATTTTTAAAAAAATTTCTGTTGGAGCTTGCGCGCCACACCTAGTTGACATTTGACGTTTTACTTAATACTTTTAATCTTTTAGTAAAGAAATGTCTTTTGGTTTAATACTCTTAAATTAATTTCAATACCCCTCACAATCGTTATGTTTTGCATTATAATATGTACATATTTTTGAATTTTTTCTGTTTACTTTGGAGCTTGCGCCATGTTCGGTTTTGGCGTACCACTTATGACAGATAGAATGACATAGTTGGTGTTTGACATTTAATCATTGTTTTGATTCCCAATACTCTTAAATAATACAAATAATTATACGGAAACCTCAATTCGCATATTTAAGGATGTTATTTTACATCGATGTAAAGTTTTCAATATTTGTGCATTAGTAGACTTTATTAATACATTTAAATGTTGCTACAAACGACGGTTATTAGAGTTTGCTAACTCCAGGCGCAGTTAGCCACAATTAGATTACAAAAATGTTTGTTCAAGATCAAAGACAATTGACAGGATATTTAAAATATCCGAAACTATATATCATAGAGCATCGGAAAAAGACAGTTCGCTTTTATACACCGTGAACACTGGAATCGGATTTTGCGATTGCCCGAGTGGCACAAGTGGACCATTTTGCAAACATTTGTGTGCTCTTCAATTACAATTCGGATTTTTATTCCAAAATTCACCACTTTTAACACATAAAAATAAAGTTGAACTAGCTCGCATTACCCTCGGAGAAGTATCCGCATATTTTTTTCAAGACAGGGACTTTAAAGAAACTTACCATCCTGAAATTTGTAATACTGACATTGACTTTATTCCGCCAACGGAGTTTCCACGCCCACATAATTGATTTAAGTAAAAAATCACAAAGGAGCTTTAGAAACGTTTCGTACGGAATTTACAAGGATTAGCAAAATCTTTAAGAAATACTACTCCGGAAGCTACTACAGCATTGATAAAATTGAATAATATTCTATGCAAAATCCAGACACCAGCACAGGCATTAAATTTTGCAGCTGAAAAACACACTCGTTCCAAAAAGATTAAAGTTCAGCCTACATCCATCGTCAGGAGCAAAAATAGAGGTTTATCAAGAGGTAGTAACAGAATTCATGCAGGTCCTCCTTCAGAAGCTGAACGAAAAAGAAAGAGGAAACATGAGTCACGTGAGTTATAGAAAACATTTTTTTTTAAAATATTAACAACATGCTTTTCATTTCAAGCCGTGACAATCGAGTAGAGGGCTATTGCATTCCAAAAGACAAATAAACGAAAATAACAAACATTGCTTTGATTACAGCATTCCAGATAAGGTCTTGGATAAACATTCTGCATTTTATTATTCTTGTCTCTGCTTTTATACCAATTTCTAGAAAATGTGCATGGAATTTACTTATGTAAATAAAAATGGAGTTTTGTGGTGTTTTTTTTTATCGTTTTAGGTATGTACAATATCTATCCTCCTGTGTTAGTTTATTCAGAGTTCTGCAGTTGTTGCTCTGCTTCAATCTTTAAAAATTTTTACCAATTTTCAAAATGGAAAAAAATAACAAAAGAACACATTTTTCAAATGATGTCGATGTCACATTGGCGCGGGAAATTTTTGTGCAAAATCCCTATGAAGATCCGAAAAGATGGAATTTAATACAAATTAACATTTTACAAATTACAGGGAAAATATATCTATTAGAGCATTAAAAGACAGAATAAGAAATTTACTGAATAAATTTCTTAACAAAGAAAAAAAAAACAACTATACCAGTAAGTTTTATTTTTTTAAATATTTGTACCTAGTAATTTATTTTTAATAGGTCTGGAGTTGAAGAAGAAATAGACGAACTAGACGATTTGCTTCTTCAAATTTCCTTATTAATGAGAGAGCAGAAATCAGTAGGCAATAATAAAATTGCTGATACATCATACCAGCAAGGATTCACACAGAGGGAGAAAGCAACTTTAAAATTTAGCGAAGAAGGTATAAAATATAGTTTTGTTAAAAATGATTATCTAATATATGATTATTATTATTTCTAGTGCATGTTCCAAGTTTTGACACTGAAGTAGAAATAATAAATGGAAGGGAAGATACAGTGTAACCAAGTACCAGTAGCAGACAGCAGACTGAAAAATGCGAGACTGTTAACAAAGAAATTAAAAAAAACGAACAGTACAAAGAAGTGTTTTGAGTAAGTCATAAAAACTACATAATATAATAAAAAAAAAAAATAATAATAATAATATAATAAAACTACATAATATATACTTATAAAAAATTTAATCAAAGTGTTGGTTTTTCTTATTCGTTTGCCATGAAATATGAATTTTACTTCTCATTTCTACTATACTAGATATTAATTATTAAATATATGTATGCATATTTGCATTTACTCTTGTACTTGTAAATGAATACTTGTTAATAAACCGTTTTAGTTATTGCTCATGATTATGCAGGATGCAGCAATCGTTATCTTTATACAAAAGTTTATTGTATTATTTATAGGTCCCTCAAAAAAAAAGACAATGTACAGGGTGATCGAAATTATTCTGTTTTAACAGAGAAACCCTATTTCCTGACTAGATAGAGCAAAATCGACACAGATGTTATGGGCTCGATTTCTGAGACACGTTTAATGACATTAACCGCCTGTTGATATTTTCACTACCAACTGAGATACGGGGTCTTTTTGAATTTTTTACCATTTGGAAAATTGCCCATAACTTTTTTATTTCGCGGAATAATAAAATTCTGTAAAAACGTTCTTAATAGTTATGTGACCATTCCCATGAGAACCGGCGCATCATCATTCTGGTCCCAGGAATCGACATTGCAACTCAGCAAGATCGTGGGAAACCTAGTTTACTTTTAAATCACATTGTATTATTAAATCATTCCTTGTTCTGTTGTACTGTACACTAGCTTCTAAGTTTTTGAAAATAAATAAATTTTTAAAAACGAACTTCTGCCGTCGAACGATTTAAGTGGCGCAGTCGGTAGGATAACACGATAGTGTTTTCATTAAAAATTCGACTGTATATCGAGAGAAATCCTACTCGGGTTTTCAAATCCGCCAGTGTGATCCGAAAAGAACCTAGACGAAGAAGAAGACGCAGCAGCAACCACAACAAGCAAGGGGTCGGAAAGGGACTGGAAAAACCTAAGGTTAGTGCCATTTCCTTTTACCCTATTGATCCTCTGTTTAAGGCCGTCAATAGGAATAGTTAGGGCAAATTAGATTTAGTTCAGCCTATAGGAGGCAAAAACAAGTAGAAATAAGAAAAAAAAAACAAAACGAAAGCTATTTCAGAGAAAATAGAAAGTAAAATATACAAATAAAAAGTTTATTGATTAATTTTTAGGCTAGGAAAAATATTATTATTTTATTTGAGTAGCGCAAAATATTCAAATACAAATATTTTATTTTTAAGAAACCGAAATTTTAATTTTCATTCAAAGACGCAAGTTTGAATATAAGCTATTATTTCAAAAACATTTTATTTTTAAGGAACCGAAATTTTAATTTTGATTCAAAGGCGCAAGTTTGAATTAGAGCTATAATTTCAAAATATTTTCAAAGATTTAATTCATAAAATTTTGATTCAAAGTCGCAAGTTTGAATTAGAATTCATTGAAAAGAATATTGTTTAATGTTATGAGAACAATAAAATTAAACATTATTTTAATAATCGTTTTAGAGGACGGAAGAGTCGTAATCATTGACGGAGAATACGAACAAATTTTCTAAAGGGAAATTTTTACTTTTTCGAATAAACTTTTGTTTTTCTGAAAAAAAAGAAAAATTTACTTTTAATATAATAAACAATTTAAGTGACACTAAATACAAAAATAATTATTACTCTATTATTTTTAACATCTAAATAATTTAAGTGACAAACGATAAAGTAACGAAGAAAAAAATTGGCATCAGAAATAGATAAACTTGTAGAATCATTTAAAACTCTTAAATTTAATTTAGAAAGAACAAGAAAAATGCCTAATGAAAATCAAGGTCAAATTGCTATCGATTGGCATCTATTTAAATCAAAATTAGACAATATCAAATCTTTTGACGGTGATAGCAATACACTAAATAAATTTATTTTAAAATGTACAAAACTAGTAGACACATATTCTGCATTAAGAAACGCGGAATTAGACTCACATATATTTGACTGTTTACAAGAAAAGCTAACGGGCAAAGCGGAATTTATGATCGGAAATCGATCAGAAATTAGAACATGGAACGCAATGAAAATCGCCTTGTTACAATGTTTTTCTGACAGACGAAACACCTATTGTTTAGTACAAGAGCTCACACGAGCCAAACCACAAAAAATGAACATCTTTTACAATTTGAAAATCGATTACAATTACTTCGTAGCAACGTAGCGCAACGTATAAGTAATGACACAAATTTAAATGAAAACGAAAAACTATGTCATATAAGCTATTATGAAAAAACAGCATTAAACACTTTCATAGCCGGATGTACCGGAATTTTAAAAAATAATATGCATCTAAAAAATTTAGAAACGCTGGAAGATGCAATGGCTTATGTGGTAGAGTTTGAGAATTTTGAATCTCTCTATGGACATTTAAATCATTCTCAAAATAATCATTTTAACAAACAACCAAATTTTAATCAACCCAATTTCAATCAACCAAATTTTAACAACCCAAATAATCAATTTAATAATTTTAATCGCCAAAATAAATATCAATGGCCATCACAGCCAATTAACATTCAAACGATTGACAACAACCTAAAAGATACCCAACTAATCATGAAGTCTTTGGACCACCCCAAAACCAAAATGTCTTCAAACCAAAACCAATACCACCTAGTCAAATGACAAAGCCTACACCTATGTCAATAAGTGTAAAAAACAGTAACGGTTTTTCTAAACAACAACCGATACTAGAACCCTTCAGAAATAATTTTAATTATTTCCATAATCCAAATCCCAATCAAAAACCAGATTTCATTTTCGAGGAACTTCATAATAATGAATATGAAGAAGATACTCTTTATTCAGATTATAATCCAGATGCTGTTCGTTATGAGTATCAGTACATCGATCCTGAATCGTATAATGAATCTTATCACTATAATCAAAATCAAATCCAAGATGACACTGAATTTTACGAGCAAAATCAAAATTTTTGAATACCAGGCCCAACAAAATTCCAAATTTGATAGAAATTAATATCACATCAAGTAATTCATTACCGTATATCGAAATATTAAATCCAAATATTAAACTTTTAATCGACACCGGTAGTTCAAGATCTATATTAAGACCAAGCATTGCCGAGAAATATTATCCTCAATGCATATATCGCGAGAATAATGTAATTAAAACCGTCGCGCCGTGGGAAGAAAAAACACTCACTTTCAAGCGAGAATCCCTGCTTTCTCAGAATTAAAAACTAACTACAATATAGACTATATTCTTCTTGAATTCCACGAATTTTTGGACGGTGTAATCGGAATGAAGGATTTAATAAATTTGAAAACATTCATTGATTTAACAAATAGCAAATTAAGAGGACCAACTTTCGAAATTTCTCTAAAGTATCCGAAAACACCAATTTTAACTTGGAGTTCCAGTTAACTACCGTTCCATTTTAAAATTTCCTTTGAAAAGATATTGGATTTTGATATGAAGTCCTTTCAACGAATTTTGCTTTCATTGAAAGACTCTGTCGACCGTTCAGACTTTGAGTCAATGAACGAGAATTCGCTTATAGAGTTTATCAAGATACCAATTACGTTGCGCTAAGTGATAAAGTTTTGAGTACTATTCTGTATGATGTACTCAAAGAAAGAATAGGTACTAATATAGTCATTGCAACGAGACTAGTGTCTATACTGTTTGATTTATTGACTGATGATAATATCAACAAAACAACAGCACGCGCGAAAATTGCCCAAGTAAAATCGATAGACATGGGTGGAGCTGTGGAAAATGATGTCTCTGTTTCTTCAAATCCTGTTTTGCATGAAACCCGCTCGCTCCTCAACTCAGAATAGGTCAGGACAAAATGAAAAGCCGACTTATCCAGTTCCTATTGATGTATTCAATAAGTTTAAAGGATCTGTTGCAAAAGCTAGGAGTTTGTCTACTCTAGCTCAAAATTTATATTTGGAGCAGAATAAATTGTTTAACCCAGCGTATAGATATAAATATTGCCGTCTGATTAATTGCATTCGCTGTGCCAATATCCACAGAGTAGTTCCTCTTACGAAGTGTAATCATCAGAATGGAAAGAAATGTGTCCCATGTGGTTTGTATCCACATGTAGCACGAGCAACTTGGAAAACCATGCACGCTAGTGATGAACCAGTTGAATTGAAGTGCTTTGTTAGAAATTATATTAATCCTTTAATAATGCATCAGGAAAAGAAGCCAACATCTATTGTTATGGAAACTTCTACTGCCGATGTACCTGCTGGGTCTTCGGTTATGACCAATACTACTGTAGAACCTTCTGTAGATAGGAAACCACCATCTAAAAGAGCTGCTGTCACTAAGAGCTCAAAAGTACGAGACTTGGAAGCCAGTCAAAAGCGTACTCGAAGGAAATAGTTTATACAGTTTCCCGGCTTGTATTTGATCCGAAAACACCAAAAATTAATTTTTGTGCAAACGAAAATTTAAAAAATAATTTTACCAAAACTGAAGCTTTTTCGGAAAATTCTATTAATTGTAACGCAGTAGAAACCGAATCTATTGACAACAACTTAGGAGACAGCGACGAAATTATTAGAGATTTTATTATAAATGACCAAAACTTAGCTAATTTAGGACCAGAGCCTTTTATCGAAGTTTTACCACCAAAAATAAATATAATATCGGATATACAAATAAAACCACCTACAAGTCAAGTTATAAGTCAGCCAGATCTACCTGAAAGAAGAAATCTACCTGAAAGAAGAGATTTACCTGAAAGAACAAATCCGCCTGACACGTCAACAAGTCAAGGTATACGAGAACCTTTAGATCAAACTGAAAGAAGAAATCTACCTGAAAGAACAGATTCACCTGACAAAATAGTCATAGAACCACCTACGAGACCTGAAACGGACTTAGAAACTGTTTCATCAAACATTCATCAGCGGAAAACCCAGTGTTAGATATGCCTATTACATAGCGACCCATAAATACATATAAAAACCAAGTAGTCATAACTCACGGAGAGATAAACGATTTTAATATAAGAAGAGAAAAAATATTCCACTAACAACAGAATGTACGTAACTATACCAAGTAGAGTACCTATTCCCTTTATAATTAAATTCTTTAAAGACTACTTATCCCCAAATCAATTATACGTGATCTATTTTAGAGATGAAAATTTGTCCAGAATGTTTTCAGTAACAGCGCAAACGTATTTTAAAAATGCTTCATTTAAATTACTACACTGTACTAATATGCTAGAAGATATACAGGGTGAAAACGACCAAAAAGAAAAATTGAAATTTACCATACAACGAAAACATGCCGCCGAGGTATTAATGAGACAAGAATGGCTGTTAGTAGAAGATTTTACTGGCCAAGAATGTCAGATGAGGTAACAGATTACATAAACAATTGTGAGGTATGTCAAAAGAACAAATATGATCGAAGCCCACCTGTCATCAAGTTTAACTTAACGCCAACAGCATCAAGACCCTTTGAGCATATACACGTAGATACTTTTAAGATCAATCACAATATGTATTTAACAATCTTAGATTCATTCTCCAGATACGGTCAAGCATATCCTTTACAGAGTATAACTGGAACAGAGGTAGTGGAAAACTTGTATACATTTATAACACACCATGGATTACCTTTTAAAATCACTTCAGATCAAGGCACATAGTTCAAGAATAAGGACTCAGAAGATTTTTGTAAATTGTACAAAATAGAGTTACACTTTACGACTCCTAAAAACAGCAACTCTAACTCACCTGTGGAACGCTTCCTTTCATCAATAATAGAAAGTTATCGTTGTTTGAAAGACGAAAAAGATTATCTATCCAGTCAACAACTAATCACGAGAGCAGTTATGGGATATAATAACTCTATCCACACTGTTACCAAATTCACACCATTTGAGGTTATTACAGGTCATATTAGAAGTGTAAATCCTTTCGATCTAAATGATAATGCTATCATTTCATCCTATGTACAATCTCATAAAGAAACATCTAATAAGTTATATGAAAAACTGAGAGAAGTGAACGAACAAGTAAAAGAAAATATAATCACCAAAAGAAATGAAAATCGAACCGAACCACCAGATTTTCAATCGCAAAATACGGCCTATATACAAACTAAAGTACGCGCAAAAGATAAACCAAAATTTAAACCAATTCAAATAATCGATCAGACCGAAATAAAGTTAAAAACCGAAAAAACAAATTATCATGAAGCAAGCGCAAGAAAACCCAAAATTAATAAACGAAAATCTTTTCAGGGAACCAATAAAGCCGAAGATGCTGACATTGCCGTTCCTAGTACTTCTGCTCACCAGTCTAACGATTGAGACAGACATACAAATTACCAAATTGGAAAACCCTATCCTTCCAATAAATTTGGGTAATGCAAAACTTATATACAGGGTGAGTTTCCTACGATGTTCTCTATGGGTATCTCGGAAACTACTGGAGATAGAGAGTCGGTTAAATGGGGAAAGAATTGCAGTTTTATGGGGTCATAAATATGCGCCTTTCAGATTTTGGAAAAGGTTCATGGATTACTAGATATTTCGAAAAAAACAAATTTCGGCTATTTTAAAAACTGTTCCTAATTCCATTATAAGCTATTTTAGACAAAAAGTTTTCAGATAAAAGTTGTAGATAATCACATCCTTCAAGAGATCGTGTCCTCCGCTTTTTTCTAAAGCCTGTCATTTTTGACATATGATACAAACTTATGTTTTTTTTAAATGGAAACCATAGTTGGCCATGACTTCATAAAAAGCGCCGTTTTTTAAGCTTTTTAGTGATATAAGCTATAATATCTTTTCTTCGAAAAATTACTGAGTTATAGCCAATTCTTATAATTTTTAAACAATTTCACTTAGTTAGCCATGGAAACAAGTTCAATCGCAGTTGCTCTCAGAAATGTGAAGCTGTCACATCCAAACTTTGTAAATTAAAATAAACAAAAATTGTAAATATGAATTTTTCAAATGAAAAAAAGCGCGTAGATACTCGCGCATCAATCCAACATGACTTTCATTATGACACACTACCCCCCACTCCCTCATAATGAAAGAAATGTTAAAAATTATTTATATCATAATTATGCAAACGCAAGGATAGGAAGAGGTGGACTAATTGAATGGGCCTCCTCGATCAACTGACCTATCCATTTTAGAATTTTTTATGCGGTATGGTTAACAATATGGTTTACAAAATAACTAATGAATTAAGAGAGGCACTCGAAGTGGCGGTACGAGAAAAGTTTAATTAAGTCCTTCTGTGAGAATAGGTAGTAATTCAGTTTTAAAAAGATGCAACTCAAATCAATGGCGGATTTTTTGAACATTTTCTAAAATAACTTAAAGTGTATGTAGTGATATTATTTTTTTAAACTTTACGAGTAGTTTGTGTAATGAAAATTGTAAAGAACCGTTTAGTAATATATTCTGACTTTTTATAAGTTATAAATCATAACAGAATAAAAATACTATGCAATCTATGTGAAATTAGTCAAGAAAGATAAGAATTGTCTTTAACTAAATTTAACTTTCCGAACATGTCTTGAAAACCGTTCTCTAAAAAACGTAACATTCACCGGTCAACGTATCCTCGAAAATGTATGGTCAAGAAAAGTTGAACCAATAATCCTACACGCTTTTCTTCATTTGAAAAATTCATATTTACAATTTTTGTTTATTTTAATTTACAAAGTTTGGATGTGACAGCTTCACATTTATGAGAGCAAAGACGATTAAACTTGTTTCCATGGCTAACTAAGTGAAATTGTTTAAAAATGATAAGAATTGGCTATAACATATTATAGCTTATATCCCTGAAAAGCTTAAGAAATGGCGCTTTTTATGAAGCCATGGCCAACTATGGTTTCCATTTAAAATTATAAATGTTTATAATGTCAAAGAACAAAAAATAAAAATAATATTCAAAAATATTTAGCTAGTTTATAGTAAAATATCAATGACCTCTAAATAAATTCATTTCGATGTCATTAGTAAATATAGCAATAGCAAACATTAGACCAGTGTTTACAAGATCAAATTTGATTTTCAAAATATAATTCATTTACGGCGTAGAAAGCCTTGTCTAGTAAATAAGAGTTCAATGCTTTGCGAAATGAAAAAAAATGATGTTATGGATTTGATTTCAAATGGCAGGTGATTGTGCATTTTTTTCGAGTTGTATAATATTGAACTTTTAACCAACTCTGAGCGTGGGGTAGGTAGATAAAGATCTTGCTCCGCATTCCTGAGTGGATAAGTGTGAGATGGCCTTTCTTGAGAAGCTGATACATGTTTACGTATTAGGCAAACGGATTCGAATATAAATAAGGAAGGAAGAGTCAATATTTTTAATTTTTTAAAAAAGTCCCGGCAATGAGTTCTGCTGTTTAGTTCCAGTGAATATCGAACAGCTCTCTTCTGGAGCCTGAAAATGCGGTCAAATTGAGTCGCACAATTTTTTTTTATTATAATGGAATTAGTGACAATTTTTAAAATAGCCGAAATTTGTGTTTTTCCGAATATCTAGTAAGCCATGAACTTTTTCAAAAATCCGAAAGGCGCATATTTATGACCCCACAAAACTGCAATTCTTTCCCCATTTAACCGTCTCTCTATCTCCAGTAGTTTCCGAGATACCCATAGAGAACATCGTAGGAAACTCACCCTGTATAATCACCATACTTTCTTACACTATGTAGATTTAAAAGAAATTATAATTAAGCTAAATAACATAGAAAAGTATTTCTTAGTTAAAAGTCTTAAAAACCATTTAAATTTTAATAATATTACTAACAGCATTTCCTATCACGGTTTAGCTGAAAACCTACTTCTTAGAACGGAGTATTTAATAAAAATAACGTCAGAGCAATTAAATAACCTACACCCACATATTCGCAAAGAAAGAGCTTTATTAAATATAGTAGGAAAAGCGAACAAATGATTATTTGGATCTTTAGATTCAGACGACGGAGAACGTTATAATAATGCAATATCTGTGCTACAAACAAATCAAAAAAGTATCAATAAAGAGCTTAAATTACTAATATCGCTTTCCAAAGATTTAATTGTCAATTATAATAAGGCCATGTCAATATTAAGTAAAAATCAAGAAACATTTCAAACAAGTTTGAATTTATTTCGAAAATCAGTACAAGACATTATTAATAATGTACAAGATTATTTATCATTACAAGGGATAATTACGCAATTAAACTTAGACTGCCAAAATCTAATAATATTCTTAGATAATTTGGAAACCGCTATTACATTTGCCAAAGTAAACACACTTCATAATAGTATACTTCCGAGTTTTGAATTAATCAATATGTTAAAATATCTATCGAACATCTATGAAAAATCGAACATTCCTAATTTTAGAAATACACTTTCGTATTATCAATTTCTTGGAACAGATGTTAAATTTATCGATAATAGGATTATATTTGCTATACATATTCCTATATTGAGGGCAGAAACCTTATCCTTCTATCATATCTACCCTATTATCCAAAGTCAAACCCTATTTATTCCAAGATACTTCTTCAATAAGAAGAAAACAATTTTCCAGTCCAGTCATCGAAGACTGTCTACTTTTGTCTAGAAGAATTCCCTCCCGATGACTAATGCGTAATCGAACTATTAGAAACCAATCAGATCAATAATTGTCCAACTATGAAGATCAACATTGAAGATCCCATATCAGAACAAATCACTCAAGAACTTGTTTTGATATTGCCCAGCAAGCCAATCAAGTTAATCGCCAAATGTGAAACCGATCATCAGTTCCAAATCAATGAATCGATATTGGTGAAGATACCTGTCAACTGTGAAATTGAAGTCAATCAGAAGAAATTCTTCAATGTTGTGAAAATTCAAGACGGAAAACCTTTGATCTTACCTGAAATTAAATTAACTGGTATCAATACCACTAAAACTCTAATTTTACCTAATATAACTAAAATCAATTTTGATCAAATCTATAAGTTAAAAGATATTCAAATCAATTGATTCAACCAATTGAATTAACAGCAAATAATCAAACTTCAATAGTAAATATTTTAATCAGTATTTGCTTTATATTGATAATTGTCTTAATAATTATAAGAAGAAAGAAAATTGCATTATTTTGGAGATCAATCATCAATAAATCGAAGAAAAAGAAGATTGGTCCAAATTCGAAATCATTGAAAATCATTGAAATCATTGAAAATCATTGGAGATCATTGAAAAAGAATAATACGAAATAAAGCAGAAGCCTTTCATAAAGATTGCTTAAAGAGGGTTGTTAAATTTCCTAAGGGGATTATGGTTTGGGGTTGCATGTCAGCAAGAGGTTTGGGCAAATTAAATTTTATAGATGGCACTGTTAACGCCCAAAAATATCAACATATACTTGAGACCTCACTTTTACCTAGTGCTCAAGAATTGTTTCCAAACGAAGACGATATTTTTCAACTAGATGGAGCATCGTGCCATTCAGCAAAATCAACTAAAATTGGTTCGGTAATAATAATATAAAAGTTCTAACCTATCCTGCAAGTAGTCCGGACCTCAATGTTATAGAAACTGTGTGGCATAAAATGAAGCAATATTTAAGAAACCACCCTCAACGAACAATTTTTGATTTGCGGACAAAACTGCAGGAAATTTGGGATAATTTTTCTCCTCAAATGTGCCAATCTTTGGTAGATACAATGCCATTAAGTGTTCAGGCAGTTGTTAAGGCGAAAGGTGATGTAACTCGGTATTAAACAAATTTCTTGTCGTGCTATCCCAATATATAGTTGTCAGCAAATTTGGCTTGATTTTGGCAAAATAAGCTATTATCAAAAGTGATTTGTTTGCAAAGTTATAAAAATATAGTAAAATTGTCTAGATCATATTGTAATGTTTGAATTTAGAATAATAAACAAAATAAATTGAGTCGTTTTAACAAATTACTATTTTTATTGCAAAAAAAGACCTTGTCCCAACATATAGTTGTTAGGGCTCGTATATCTAAGGGCACATAAAACAGATTTGAAAAAGCACACGGTCTGTGGGAGTCATAAAAAAAGATTCAGCAACATACTTCGACAGCTCCGGAACAATCTAAACTTACCGATAACAACAATGTTACAATTATTTCAAATCAAGAGAAGGAAAAAAATATTTTATTTGCAGTTCACGTAGCTGCTCACTCAGCTGTACAAAGCGTTGATCATCTAGGAGAACTAGTAAATAGAATAGAATTCCATCTTTACAAGAGCCACTACTCTCTGATATAAAAGATCGGCCCTATTCTCTAATTGTTGATGAGATTACGGATGTCTCGAGTGTAAAATATTTGTGTATTTGCATTCGATACTATAGAGACTAAGTATATAATAAAATTATATAAGAATTCTTGTCACGTAACTGCTGATATAGAAATTTAATTGCTGTGTTTGTCATAATATGGATCAACCTGCTCTCACTACCGGTTTTGGAGCCCTACTCCATCATCAGGTGAGCTTGGGTAGATCCACAAAATGACAACCAGAGTAGTTAGACAACCAGAGTAGTTAATTCCGACTTTATATGGACAAGATTATTCATGAAAAAGGAATACAAAAAATTAACTGAACTTGATTTTTTAGGAACAACTTTATTAAACATATATGAACACAAACTGAAACGGATTCTTTAAAATAATAAACAGAAAAATAAACTAAAACAAAAAATTTGAAAAAAACAAATTTCCCTTAAATCTGTCTAAAAAAACTTTAGTATAGGAACACAAACCGGACGATTCCCTTAAAATAAGACAAAAAGATAAACAGTAACGAATAAATAAAATACAAAATAAAAACAAGACTCCTTAAAAATTAGTTAATATTAACTAATAAGAATAATCCAATTTTTTTAAATTGCTATGAAGAAATATAAAAGACTCAGATGTATCTGGTTTTAGTCTATTTCTTTTTGCTGAGTTTACAGTACCTGCCTCCGAAATCATTTGTTCACTAAAAACACTGCTTGCTGGAGCGCTTAAATAAATAACTGCTTGAGAAAATCATAAAGGCAGAACATCTTGTTTTTCTTTCCACCATAAGAGTGGATTCGTTGTTTTTGAAACTACAGGTAAATTGTTGTATTCAGCTATTTCCATTTTAAACCTTTCAGATTCAGATACAGATTTCAAATTTTATTCCCCTCCACAAAAAATTCTTCATATGTTTCCCAAAACAAATAATAAGCTGAAGACTGCTGACTTTTTTTAGTTTCCAAATCGTGACGCATATATTATCTGAGGGATTTTATATTATTTTTTATATTTTAATATTTTGTAAGGTTTTAATTATCATGTCTTTAAGATGAGACGGACGATTGCCTTTAAACCGAGGATCTAAAAAAGTTGATATAGTGTAATTTTCATTTAAGAACACGTTTAAAACGACGGCGATGGTCCAAACTAGATTTAATTTCCTCTTTTATAGTTACCACTCCGGTAAAACTGTTGCTTTCTTTTGTTAAATATACATTAACTGTTGTAACAAATGGTATTACCTCGGATATGCACATTCTGAAGAACTTGCCATTTTAGTAATTTCTTCAAATGGATTAAGTACGTTTAAAATATTAGTCAACAATTCCCATTCTGTATAATTAAAATCGACGAGTGTTGGATGATCTACGATGGATGGTTCTAATAGACGGGAAAGTATGTAAAATGTCGAATTCCATCTTGTTTGTAGGTCTTGAATTAATTTATGTTTTGGCAGATTTAGCTGATCTTGTAGTTTAATTAATTTATCACAAGCCGTTTGTGAATGGTTGAAATGACTAACGATTCTCCTTGATTTTGCCAATACGTCGCGTCGTTGACGAAACGTTGACTTCCAATTGCATAATTTATTACTAACTGCAACGTGTGAATAAAGCAGCCTTCAAACTTCAAATTGGCCTGTAGAAGACCACTTTTCATATTGGCAGCATTATCAACTACTATTAAATGAATTTTATCCCTTGGTACTTCCCACTCAGTTAACAAAGAATTAAACGCTTCCGATATAGCTTCACCAGTATGTGAAACTGGGAAATGCTTGCAAGCAAGCACAAAATTAGATCTCAAATTTGGATTGGTATTATCAATAAAATGAATTGTGAGTGAAAGAAAAGAGTTATTTGTATATTGGCAAGTCCAAATATCTGATGTAAAAGACGCTTTTCCCACCTTTTCGTGAATTCTTTGTATTATTTTTAATAATAATATAAAATTCATTTTAAAAGTGTACCAAAGAAGTTGGCTGAAAAAAAGTTAGGTTAGAACCTTGAAAATAGCGGTTTATTCAAAAATTAATTCTTGAAAATACATAAAATTTTAATGGCGCATAATTTTTTAGGGCCTACATATTTACATCTCACAGAAAAAAATTCTCCGCAGAAATAATTATCTTGGGAATCCAGTAATCCACTTCTTACCAATAACTTACTTACCTGGTTCATTATTACTAGGAAGTGCAATAATATATACACTTTTTTGTCTTCCTGGTTCATTATTGGGAAATTCATTTACATACACATAATAAAAAGAAAAATACTTCCAAACCATATTCTTTCTCGTTCTTTCCCATGTTAAAATGTAGGTAGTATGAATTAGGACTATTTTTAGTAAAATTCACCTCTATTTTACCATGTTATGACCTCAGGTCGGTTATTTTTGACTTCATAGCCCATATTTCATACAAGACATTATAACCTGTTAACCTGTTTTTAACTTCCAAATTACTTTAGTTTTATTCCCCACTTTGGGAATTTTAACGTCAATTCTTGGAAATTTCGACCAATTTCCAGTTGGTCAATAATAGTCCAGGTGGTTAATTTAACGTAATTTTAACTTCAAATGTTTGTTGGGCTGCTCTACATTATTTTCCTCACACTCTGCTTGATAGATTCTGTATATTTTTGCGATGCCTAAATGGCTTCCCAAAAATTTTTCTAGAAGATTTTTCTCGAGAATAGTGCGATTCCTCAACTGGAAATTGCCTTATGTGCTCACGAACATTAACGAATTCAGGCGTTTTGGCGTGTTGGTCATGTTTACCTCTCCCATCTGCAGCAATGATACCGCCGGGCTCTTTTTTGTTTTCTCTTTCTCCAAAGCCGAGCGTGAGAAAATTCCCCCATCGCTATTTTTTTCCATAACTTCTTATGTCCACTGTAATGAACTTGTAGTCTGCTCCAACCATAGCCATTAAAACAATGGAATATGTTTTTTTTATAATCGAAATACAGGGAACCGCTGTTTTTTGGAGCTTGTATTACCACATGTTTACCGTCTACGTGCCTACGCAGTTGGGAAAATTCCAATAAGTGTTAAACTGTCTCTCGCTTTCTTCCCAAATTGCTTTACTTGGGGTAGGCATCACTATCAGGAGAAGGTTATTACATATTGCCTTCCTGTGTGGAGATTACTATTTCTTTAACCGTTGTGTAGCCCAGTCTATAGCTATTTCCTATCGTTTTAAAAGAATCCCTTGTCTCTAAGTATCTAAAAAAAAAACAAACTGTTAATAATTCAATTATCACAAATTGTTAATTTTTTTTAGTGAAAGATTGAAAAAAATATGGGCAGCACTAAAAGCAATGTATCGAAGAGCCCTAAAAAAACGAAATGATATGGCAGCAATCAACACCAAAAAATGGCGATTTGAGGAACAAATCGTCGGTTATAGAGAAGACCGTCACAACTCGATTTTTTTTCAAAAACGTCTTTTTGCCAAAAATTGCCTTCATTTATAGAAAAATAAAAATAAATGCATACATTTATAGAAAAAACCGTCACAAGCTATGCTGTAACGGTTAATACTAGAGCGCGCCACCATCAAATGTCACATTCCGGAATATTAATCTATGATCGGTGCAAGACTGTTCCTTTAGGGCTATATGCACTGTAGTAATTTAATCCCGATTAACAGCTAATCCGGATTAAATTCGAATTTTACTATGCCACCGTTGCGTTGTATTAACTTGTCATAATCCGATTTAAATATGATCCCAACAATTTCCGCGTTTAAGCCATAGATAAAAGAAAATAATCTACTATTAAGATAGATATGAAACTTAATAGTAAAATTTTGGGTCAAAGCGCCCCTTTTGAGTTTTTCTTGTTCATCAAACGGTTGTCGAGAAAAAAATAAATATACTTATTAAGAGCCCGACTTAATTCGTTTTCTAACGATTTTTTATGTTTTAGATTAATTAGGAAACACCCTGTATATGCATAACACAGGCAACCAAATAAACTAGTAACCTCTAAAAATTATTTTTCCTACCACTAGCGACATACCGTGTTTTTAGTATGTACTAAATTATTTTATCAAAATTTCACCATTTAAGTTTCCAGGCAATGGTTTAAGCGAAGTTTTCTAACCTGAAATGTCAGAGAAGTGACAATCCATAGTTTGAATTTTACGTGGAATTTTACCAAATAAATCATTTTCTCTTTTTGTATTATCAAAATGGAAATCGAAGATGAACTTTTTATCGACGATGATTTGGAAATCCTAGATATTATAGAGTTCGGCTTTCCACGGCATGCATACTTAGAAGAAGAATATATAGATACTATTGACAATTATACCTTTTTAAACGTTTTCGCCTACGAAAACCAACAGTTTTAACGTTGTTGGAGTCTATCGAAGAGCAACTTGAATTTGATAATGATCTGTAAGTATATTTAAGGCTGACTTATAGTAATTTTTTAAGTAATTACTAACAAAACATTTATTTTTAGAAATAATTCAGTATCACCAATAAATCAGTTGCTTGCTACTTTGCGATTTTATGCTTGTGGAACTCACCAAGATGCTATTGGGGACTTTATGGGTTTTTATCAGACCACTCCGTCAAGAATAATCAAACGTGTTTCTGGAGCAATTAATAATACCTATAGGAAATGAAATTATTCAAGTTCAAAATGACTTTTTTCTTATTTCTAGGTTTCCAGGTGTTATTGGATGTGTTGACGGAACACATTAAAATTAAATCGCCAGGTCAATTAGTTATTTTTCTAATAACTTAAAATTTTATGTGATGTATTTATAATGAAAAGAAAATATATTAAAGATGGCCTGCCTCTTCTTCTAGGAGGACTGGATGCAGAAATTTATAGAAATAGAAAAGGGTATTTTTCACTTAATACACAAGTAATTTGTGATGCAAAATTAAAGATCCGAGATATAGTAGTAAGATGGTTAGGTTAGGTTCAACTAACGATATAACTGTTTTTAACCATTCAAATGTCGGAGCAAGGATAGAAGGAAGGGGGTTCCAAAACAGTATTATTTTAGGTTTGTTTTTAACTTTAATTATTTACTACATAATGATTATAATAATACCTATCTATGCTTATGTATATAATGATAACGTATCTATTATTAGCACCCTATAGTTTGTTCGCAGTAAATTAAAGAGCAATTGATGTGTTTTAATTTTTAGGTGATATAGTGGCTATGCAAACAGACCATATCTAATGACTCCGCTGGCTAACCCCATAACAAGGGCACAACAGCTATACAATGAATCTGAAATTCGTACAAGAAATTGTATTGAGAGGACATTTGGTGTTTGGAAAATGAGATTTCTAACATTATGTTACGGATTACGTTGCAAGGTAGAAACATGCATGTCATTAACTGTTGCAACAGCTGTAATATTGCAATAGATGCAAATGAAGATATGCCCCCAAGGCCAGAAAATCTAAATGAACATCAGTTCCAGTATTTAATAGAATTAGGGAATATTGCCAACGTACATAACGAAAATGTTTTACAATTAAATATAATATTAATATACATTACTAAGCCCGGTGTCGCACTGCGCACAAGTTTTTGCGGCTGCAGTAAAAGGCGGCAGAGATGGCGATAACACACGATTTTATATGAGTTACACTATGCGTTTTTGCCGCAGTACTTGCTCTCTGTGTAGTGTATAGTGTATAAGTTGGTGCCACTGCCGATACCGACGCCGTTAAAACGCACTCGTTTTTACTGCAGCCGCAAAAACGCACAGTGTGACAGCAGGCTAAGAGTAAAATATCTAAATTAAATCTCGACAATTTGCCTTAATCGATATTTTTTTATGCTCGATTTCTAGATTCAATAATTTAACTTTAAGTTTTTAATCTTCTTCTTATAATTTAAAAAGTTCATCCTCATGCTTCAGCTGTTTATCAATTAGTTGAAGTCTTCTATCCACTAATACATTATATTTTTCTGCCACATGAGACGAAACTAATGGGCGTGATAAAAAAGGCCTTCTTCTGTTGCTACTTAAAATATTAGGAGTGCTTTTGTTACTGGTTTGCTTCTTAAAGAGCACACATCAGAATCTAATTTGTCTTCTTTTCTTAGTTACCTAAGACTTTTAAGACACACTTTCTACTGGTTTATTACTTAAAACATCACTGATAGGCCTCTTTAGATCGTTCAGCCTTTTCCAATTGTAGATACCTACAAAAAATTTCTATTTCATGAAAAATTAAATTGCATTTGAGTAAATAAATGTAAATTACCAGTTTGTGCACAACTACTTTCCGATGAATCAGTGTGGAAGGCTGATTTTGGTACATTTCCTTCTAAAACCTCAATGACCTGGCTTTGGCTTATCTAAAAACATTATCATTGTAAATATATAAATGCAATGTTATGATAAAATTTACAAAAAACAACAAAAAAATAAATAATTACCTCCATAATAGTCCCAACCTCATCCTTATCTGCTCCTTCAAAACTGAGTTCATATTCGTAAATCACTGAGCTTTCTTTAATCTGAATAATATCCCCATCACAATCAAATCTGTTTGAATGTCCCGTAAGGGTTTTTTTGCTCAATATTGATATTAAGATGTTGTCTATCTCGTCAAGTTTATCTGAGGACACACTACCACCTTCAGTGAGCAAACGTTGCTTTTTCTCATCAGACAACTTTCTTCGTAGTTCCTTCTTTTTGTTTTCATACAGCCTTTTTAGCGTTTCGGCGCTTCTGTAGCATACACACGGGCCGGACGAATTAAAATCACTTTCAACGTTCTTCCAGGATTCTTCCTTGTCCTGAATTTACGTGTGATTTGTATTTTTGTCTTCTATTATATTTTTATATTTTTCAGCTATAAGCCTAACTAAAAATATTTTTTCTTGATAAGTGAAATTTGGAATTCTTCCTGCCATTTTTATGTTTTGGATAATAAAATGGAGAACTGCAAAAACAATACGATAAAAAATATTAGGAGCAGCAAAAATGTACGTATCTACTTGCGTACCTAGTTACCTAAGTTAAAGTTGGTGAAAAACGGCGACAAAAGTATGGTTAGATTGTCATCGTAATTTTTATCTCTTGATGGCAAAACGTGAACTCAAGAAATTAGCGGTGTTGACAAATGCTCACTCTAGATTAGCTTATCCTTCCCATATGTGACGCGGTGCATGCAAAAGTATTGGATCAAATTTGATCGCGATTAGTTAATCCAACAAACGGCGCATATCGGCCTTAGTTGCTCTCTATACGTTGTATAGAAAGAAGCCTTATTTTTATAGAGAAGAGAGTCACATTGTGAAAGTGATTAGTAAATTTTGAAATTATTGTGTGGAAGACCGTCACAATTCACTTTTGGGACACCCTTGCATATAAGGTATATATAATATATTTTAAATAAATCTTATTTGATTTACTGGACAACTCAAAATGTGACAGTCTTTCACATAATTATCCAGATTTTTTGGGGTTATTTTGTAAGATGTGCCAGTCTTCGATTAAAAAGTTTTCAATTTTTTACAAAATTACTCCTGTTCATAGTCACATTGTGAAAGTGATTAGTAAATTTTGAAATTATTGTGTGGAAGACCGTCACAATTCACTTTTGGGACACCCTTGCATATAAGGTATATATAATATATTTTAAATAAATCTTATATTTGATTTACTGGACAACTCAAAATGTGACAGTCTTTCACATAATTATCCAGATTTTTTGGGGTTATTTTGTAAGATGTGCCAGTCTTCGATTAAAAAGTTTTCAGTTTTTTTACCAAATTACTCTTGTTCATAGTCACATTGTGAAAGTGATTAGTAAATTTTGAAATTATTGTGTGGAAGACCGTCACAATTCACTTTTGGGACACTCTTGCATATAATGTATATATAATATATTTTAAATAAATCTTATTTGATTTAGTGGACAACTCAAAATGTGACAGTCTTTCACATAATTATCCAGATTTTTTGGGGTTATTTTGTAAGATGTGCCAGCCTTCGATTAAAAAGTTTTCAGTTTTTTTACAAAATTACTCTTGTTCATAGTCACCTTGTGAAAGTGATTAGTAAATTTTGAAATTATTGTGTGGAAGACCGTCACAATTCACTTTTGGGACACCCTTGCATATAAGGTATATATAATATATTTTAAATAAATCTTATATTTGATTTACTGGACAACTCAAAATGTGACAGTCTTTCACATAATTATCCAGATTTTTTGGGGTTATTTTGTAAGATGTGCCAGTCTCGATTAAAAAGTTTTCAATTTTTTACAAAATTACTCCTGTTCGTAGTCACATTGTGAAAGTGATTAGTAAATTTTGAAATTATGTGTGGAAGACCGTCACAATTCTTTTGGGACACCCTTGCATATAAGGTATATATAATATATTTTAAATAAATCTTATTTGATTTACTGGACAACTCAAAATGTGACAGTCTTTCACATAATTATCCAGATTTTTGGGGTTATTTTGTAAGATGTGCCAGTCTTCGATTAAAAAGTTTTCAATTTTTTTTACAAAATTACTCCTGTTCGTAGTCACATTGTGAAAGTGATTAGTAAATTTTGAAATTATTGTGTGGAAGACCGTCACAATTCACTTTACAGGACACCCTTGCATATAAGGTATATATAATATATTTTAAATAAATCTTATTTGATTTACTGGACAACTCAAAATGTCACAGTCTTTCACATAATTATCCAGATTTTTTGGGGTTATTTTGTAAGATGTGCCAGTCTTCGATTAAAAAGTTTTCAATTTTTTACAAAATTACTCCTGTTCGTAGTCACATTGTGAAAGTGATTAGTAAATTTTGAAATTATGTGTGGAAGACCGTCACAATTCACTTTTGGGACACCCTTGCATATAAGGTATATATAATATATTTTAAATAAATCTTATTTGATTTACTGGACAACTCAAAATGTGACAGTCTTTCACATAATTATCCAGATTTTTTGGGGTTATTTTGTAAGATGTGCCAGTCTTCGATTAAAAAGTTTTCAATTTTTTTACAAAATTACTCCTGTTCGTAGTCACATTGTGAAAGTGATTAGTAAATTTTGAAATTATTGTGTGGAAGACCGTCACAATTCACTTTTAGGGACACCCTTGCATATAAGGTATATATAATATATTTTAAATAAATCTTATTTGATTTACTGGACAACTCAAAATGTCACAGTCTTTCACATAATTATCCAGATTTTTTTGGGGTTATTTTTGTAAGATGTGCCAGTCTTCGATTAAAAAGTTTTCAATTTTTTTACAAAATTACTCCTGTTCATAGTCACATTGTGAAAGTGATTAGTAAATTTTGAAATTATTGTGTGGAAGACCGTCACAATTCACTTTTGGGACACTCTTGCATATAAGGTATATATAATATATTTTAAATAAATCTTATTTGATTTAGTGGACAACTCAAAATGTGACAGTCTTTCACATAATTATCCAGATTTTTTGGGGTTATTTTGTAAGATGTGCCAGTCTTCGATTAAAAAGTTTTCAATTTTTTTACAAAATTACTCCTGTTCGTAGTCACATTGTGAAAGTGATTAGTAAATTTTGAAATTATTGTGTGGAAGACCGTCACAATTCACTTTTGGGACACCCTTGCATATAAGGTATATATAATATATTTTAAATAAATCTTATTTGATTTACTGGACAACTCAAAATGTCACAGTCTTTCACATAATTATCCAGATTTTTTGGGGTTATTTTGTAAGATGTGCCAGTCTTCGATTAAAAAGTTTTCAATTTTTTTACAAAATTACTCCTGTTCATAGTCACATTGTGAAAGTGATTAGTAAATTTTGAAATTATTGTGTGGAAGACCGTCACAATTCACTTTTGGGACACTCTTGCATATAAGGTATATATAATATATTTTAAATAAATCTTATTTGATTTAGTGGACAACTCAAAATGTGACAGTCTTTCACATAATTATCCAGATTTTTTGGGGTTATTTTGTAAGATGTGCCAGTCTTCGATTAAAAAGTTTTCAATTTTTTTACAAAATTACTCCTGTTCATAGTCACATTGTGAAAGTGATTAGTAAATTTTGAAATTATTGTGTGGAAGACCGTCACAATTCACTTTTGGGACACTCTTGCATATAAGGTATATATAATATATTTTAAATAAATCTTATTTGATTTACTGGACAACTCAAAATGTGACAGTCTTTCACATAATTATCCAGATTTTTTGGGGTTATTTTGTAAGATGTGCCAGTCTTCGATTAAAAAGTTTTCAATTTTTTTACAAAATTACTGCTGTTCATAGTCACATTGTGAAAGTGATTAGTAAATTTTGAAATTATTGTGTGGAAGACCGTCACAATTCACTTTTGGGACACTCTTGCATATAAGGTATATATAATATATTTTAAATAAATCTTATTTGATTTAGTGGACAACTCAAAATGTGACAGTCTTTCACATAATTATCCAGATTTTTGGGGTTATTTTGTAAGATGTGCCAGTCTTCGATTAAAAAGTTTTCAATTTTTTACAAAATTACTGCTGTTCATAGTCACATTGTGAAAGTGATTAGTAAATTTTGAAATTATTGTGTGGAAGACCGTCACAATTCACTTTTGGGACACTCTTGCATATAAGGTATATATAATATATTTTAAATAAATCTTATTTGATTTACTGGACAACTCAAAATGTGACAGTCTTTCACATAATTATCCAGATTTTTGGGGTTATTTTGTAAGATGTGCCAGTCTTCGATTAAAAGTTTTCAATTTTTTTACAAAATTACTGCTGTTCATAGTCACATTGTGAAAGTGATTAGTAAATTTTGAAATTATTGTGTGGAAGACCGTCACAATTCACTTTTGGGACACTCTTGCATATAAGGTATATATAATATATTTTAAATAAATCTTATTTGATTTACTGGACAACTCAAAATGTGACAGTCTTATTATCCAGATTTTTGGGGTTATTTTGTAAGATGTGCCAGTCTTCGATTAAAAAGTTTTCAATTTTTTACAAAATTACTCCTGTTCGTAGTCACATTGTGAAAGTGATTAGTAAATTTTGAAATTATTGTGTGGAAGACCGTCACAATTCACTTTTGGGACACCCTTGCATATAAGGTATATATAATATATTTTAAATAAATCTTATTTGATTTACTGGACAACTCAAAATGTGACAGTCTTTCACATAATTATCCAGATTTTTTGGGGTTATTTTGTAAGATGTGCCAGTCTTCGATTAAAAGTTTTCAATTTTTTACAAAATTACTCCTGTTCGTAGTCACATTGTGAAAGTGATTAGTAAATTTTGAAATTATTGTGTGGAAGACCGTCACAATTCACTTTTAGGACACCCTTGCATATAAGGTATATATAATATATTTTAAATAAATCTTATTTGATTTACTGGACAACTCAAAATATGACAGTCTTTCACATAATTATCCAGATTTTTTGGGGTTATTTTGTAAGATGTGCCAGTCTTCGATTAAAAAAGTTTTCAATTTTTTACAAAATACTACTCTGTTCATAGTCACATTGTGAAAGTGATTAGTAAATTTTGAAATTATTGTGTGGAAGACCGTCACAATTCACTTTTGGGACACTCTTGCATATAAGGTATATATAATATATTTTAAATAAATCTTATTTGATTTACTGGACAACTCAAAATGTGACAGTCTTTCACATAATTATCCAGATTTTTTGGGGTTATTTTGTAAGATGTGCCAGTCTTCGATTAAAAAGTTTTCAATTTTTTTACAAAATTACTCCTGTTCATAGTCACATTGTGAAAGTGATTAGTAAATTTTGAAATTATTGTGTGGAAGACCGTCACAATTCACTTTTGGGACACTCTTGCATATAAGGTATATATAATATATTTTAAATAAATCTTATTTGATTTACTGGACAACTCAAAATGTGACAGTCTTTCACATAATTATCCAGATTTTTTGGGGTTATTTTGTAAGATGTGCCAGTCTTCGATTAAAAAGTTTTCAATTTTTTTACAAAATACTCCTGTTCATAGTCACATTGTGAAAGTGATTAGTAAATTTTGAAATTATTGTGTGGAAGACCGTCACAATTCACTTTTGGGACACTCTTGCATATAAGGTATATATAATATATTTTAAATAAATCTTATTTGATTTAGTGGACAACTCAAAATGTGACAGTCTTTCACATAATTATCCAGATTTTTTGGGGTTGTTTTGTAAGATGTGCCAGTCTTCCATTAAAAAATTTTCATTTTTTCTACAAAATTACTCCTGTTCATTTTAAACAGTTTAGAGTGTTTGATTTGCATAGGCCTCACGAATCTATAATCCTTTTGTAAACTATGATAGCTAATTGTAATATTGTAAAGGGCGTTTTTTTCTTAGAGTAATGACAGAAAATAATAGATCTTCGCTAATATTAAGGCTTGCTAAGAAGAATTTAGAAGCGCACAACGTGAATAAAAATCTTTAGACAATATAAAAACTCCGTTTGGTCCTGATGATATACAGCAAGAAATTTTAGAAGGGGTAAATAATAATAACCAAACAGGTAAGTTTCGTTTTCGTTTAAAGTGTAACAGAAAATAAACAAAATACTTGCACTTCTTCTAGACCCTTGTGTCGATTCTCCCACAAATAATGAAACGTTAAATTCGTCCCCATGTGCTGACCTTTTTAAGTTTGTCGATATAGGTGAGTTGTTGTTTGAATTTTAGTGTAAAAGCATGCCAACTTGGTATCCTATTATACTGCAATCTTATTTTAACTTATTATTAAACTGGACTCAGATCAGATTAATATTTTATTTTTTCAACTGGTAAAAAAAAACTGCCGACAGTTTGCAAAGACGCCAACACAAAAGAATCGGCAATGATCAACCGATTATGATGGCCTGCACCAATGCTAATTTTTTACCGTCTTTTTGAGTTGCCGACAGTTTTTTCCAAGCATAGATGGTAAATGATTATATTTAGCTCAAAATAATATTATTTCTAGATGCTGATCCAATAGAAACGAAACTTAGAGTAGGAGTGGAAATTGAAAATAATGAAGGTAACTATTAACGTAACTCTTTAGTTTTTTCTATTTCTTAGTTTCTTAATACTTTTAGTACTCTTTTACTGCCTCCTTTTTTAGTACTCTAAAAGGCGGCTGTAATTTTTAGAAATGCAGTCCGAATCAAGCGATACTAGTTCGGAGACAAGTGAATCTGAACTATATGGTTCAGGAAAATCAGCTGAGGATCCAGACTATAGCAAAAGTTCTTCGTCATCGTCATTGAGTACCAGTGATAGTGATGATAACAATGATGAAATCAAGTTATTGGATATTACAAATTAAGATTCGCCAGAGAAAAAAAAATCTAAAAAGAAAGCAAAACAAGGCAGCTTGGCGAAAAAATGCAGCGAAGCGTCTAGTGACAAAACGGAATGGAACAGTAAACAAAAAAAATTGTAAAACGCGAAGAAAAAAAGCGTCTACCCCTATAACCCACAAAATTCTAAAAGTTACTGGTTTGTGGAAGTATGCTTTGGAATTAAATAAGACAATAGAAAATTTCATTAATGACTTATATTCTATTTCAAATCTTACAATTCTACTACAATTGGCTGTTACCTGTGGCAGTCTTGTCAGTAACAAATAACTGGAATACTTATATGTGTTTCTGCTTCGGTTGCTTGGGAGAAAGGCCTCACCCTCTTCGCTGCACTCATCCGCTGGTGGGTAGCGTGATTATCCGGCTATCGGATCGTATCTTCCTAGAAGATAACAAACAGCAGTATTCTACTCAACACAATTGATAAGTACCCAGTTTTGTGGTGGTGGTCAAAAATCGCCAAGTGAACTGTCTCTTCGTTGCCAATAAAATGTACAATAAGATGCTTAAAATTTAAAAGACAAGTAAAGATATTTATGGAATTCTACAATATCCAAATGAAGTTAACTACTTAACTAATTATAATTGAAATGAAGGTTAAGACTAGCATTAAAATCAAAATTAAAATTGATAAAATTAGGAAATTAGGCTATGACAGTTTAAATCACGTTAGAATTGAAAAGTTCGTCCCAATTATTTTAAAAAGATAAAGATAGTAGAAAAGAAAAAATATATAAAAGAAAAAAAATATATAATATATACATTTGCTCTCTCTCTCTCTAAAAAAATTAAACTCCAGACCACCACAATCACTTTGGTACGACTTGAAAAAAAATAGTTTGTTGCAGTAAATTATCTGATTTAATTTGTAGACACGTGAAAGATATCAGAAGATTCCTATCCTTCAATAAGAAGAAGAATCTTATCTAAGACTTTCAATTTAACCACAGATGCTAGCAATATTGCCATAGGGGTTGTGCTTTCCCAGGGTCCTATAGGACAAGACTTGCCCATAGCCTACGCATCGCGTACTCTTAATGAATCCGAGCAAAGATACTCAGTAATAGAGAAAGAGTTATTGGCCATTGTTTGGGCTACCAAATATTTTCGCCCATATTTGTTCGGACCGAAGTTTAATATTGTCTGTGATCATAAACCTCTCAAATGGCTATTTTCCCTTAAAGATGACAATTCAAAATTTTCTCGCTGGAAATTAAAATTATCGGAATACACCTACGATATTATTTACAAAAAAGACAAGCTCAACACAAATGCTGATGCTCTGTCTAGAGTCGAAATCCATACAAAAGAAATAAATTCTTTTTGGGAACAATTAGATGATGTTTTAAAAGATATCGACGGTTACGAAACATCTCAAAGAAATTTATTTTCTCAAAATCCACCCAGCACTAATAATAATACTGAGAAATCGCCTTTAGATTTATACAGCGAAAATCTGTCTAACGTAAGTAATCCACCTAACGACGACAACAAGTCCATGCATGTTGAACCCGACCTTGACCGTCACCGTGATATAGATGAAAATGCTGACGATTAGACAATCCATTCTAACGCGGAAAATCATCCCATCTTCGGTATTCCAATAATAGAAACTGCTGTTAATAACGGGGTAAATAAAATAATTATTAACTCAGTATTACACTCACCAGCAAATCCTAAGACGAAAATTTTATTTGGAAAAAAGAAACATATTATTTTACAACTATCACAAAATAATTTAGAAAAAGATATAATCGATTTTGTCAAAACCTACATAAATCCTGATACATTATATTATTTATATTTCGAAAACCTGATCTGTATGAACCAGTAGGAGATATTAGCCGAATCGACTCCTCCACATGCGCAGTGCGCTTGACCTTTTTTAAGGTCTAATAGAAAAACTCTCCAATAAAACTTCAAACGACCACTTTTAAAACCAATTATATTTTTAACACGATCCGATGACGACAATTATGACATTTCGTGTTGATTTTTGCAAGAAGAGGAAGAACTGTCACTTCTTTTATTATTTTCCTTTTCTATTTCACGAAAGTAAAAAGAGCTACCTATCTGATTCGTTCAGGCACTCAATTTAAAGAATATCAGTAACTTTTTTGACAGAGGGATTTTATATTTGCCAATGTTGGTAAAAAATAACGGTCAAAATTCAAAGTTATTCATTTTATAGACTATACCTGTCATCATTGACATAAATTAAACGTGTTCACTAAATAGTTATTAGACTGAAATTAGATAAATTTGAAATGTTTGTGTGCCAAAAGTTCAACAGAAACAGAAACTGTTTTATCATTATTTTTTCGAAGAGGTCAGTACTTTCAAAACTTGTTGCACAATACATATACCATTATTGCATTGAATTCTAGGTTGAAATGCCAAGTACGTCACATGGCCCTTGTTCTGAAGACCTTGTGCCAGGTACATCCATAGGTTTGAAAAGGAAAATGGAACAGCAGGGCAGCAACAAATCAGGGCCAATTCGGCGTCGGCCAAATGCTACACATTTCGTCTTTAGAATGAACTGCGAAATTTGAATCAACAATCAGTCCAAATTCTACAAGATATCCATCAAAGCATGGAATCAGTGTCCAACTCACTTCAAAAAATTAGCAGTGATACAGAAAACATTGCAAATTCTTTAAAAGTAATTGCTGACATAGTCAGAAATGCTTTTCCAAATAAATACGTTCCTAACACTTTTTTTTGAATCAGATAGTTACTCTGGGAGATACCTAGAGTTTTTTTTAACTACTATCAGACTGACTTCAAATATCATTAGGTAGTTTTAAAGATGTGTTACTATTAATATTTACTCTATGTTTAAAGCCAAAGTTTCTTGAGATTTCGAGTTGTGTTACTATTTTTTATGGTTGTGATAAATTCCAGTGTGATAAATTCCAAAGTACATCTAGTTTTTAAGTTGTGATATTATCCTTATTTTGTAATCTTCTTTAAAAAAATAACCAAAAGAATACAAGGTTTGTATTTTAGTTCCTTGATGTAAACAAGCTCAAGATAATTTCCAAACAAACAGGATTCATGTCATTGGACTCTTAGAGGTGAATTACATGTATCAGTCCCAAGAGATAATACATAAGTATTTATAAGGTGTCTTGAAACTTAAGTTATCTTGAACTCATTTAAAAGAAAAGTTACTTTGGTATAGACACCATTAGAATGCAAGGTTTTTGTTGAAATGCATTTTTTTCCTTTCAGCTACAAGATTTTTGTTAATAAAATGAATAAACATATTACATACTTTTTTATTATTATGTATGTACAAACAAAAGTAGTGTACCTATTCTAAGTAAAATATCTTTCTATAAGATTTTGCCTACTGATATGTCCATCTTCTCTATTATTAAAAACATTGATCATCAGCAGGAGGTAAATGGTGGGTCAAAATCTAACCCACCATTTAAACATATGTTATGTAAAATCCCACAGGTATTAAAAATATTCCCAACTTTCTCTGGAGAATATCTCATTATTTTCGAGAAACATAAAAATCTTCCTTTGAGAACTCCAATACATCTCTCGACAGAATTCCTAGTACGTATTTGAGCTTGGGTATATCTATGTTCAGGAGTGTTTGGCAATGCATTTCCAATAGGGGTCATCAACCAGGGTTCCTGCGGATACCCTGAATCTCCCAACAACCAACTGTTTCTTTCACCTAGTAAAAAATCGAATTAGATGAGAAAAAAACATTAATTTAAATATTGGCAAATGGGGTCAACATACATACATTATACATTTATTTTATATATATATATATATATAAAAAGTTGGAAAAGATCTCCTACATCGCACATTATCACATTATCTCCTACATCGCACATACATCGCGGATACCCTGAATCTCCCAACAACCAACTGTTTCTTTCACCTAGTAAAAAATCGAATTAGATGAGAAAAAAACATTAATTTAAATATTGGCAAATGGGGACAACATACATACCATTATACATATTTATATATATATATATAATATACTATATATATCTATATATATATAATATAATATATACTATATATATATATATATAATATATATATATAATATTATATATATAGTATTATAATATATAGTAAAAAATTGAAAATTGAAATTGTTTTTTTTTTGTTTTAGTTTTGTTTGGATTATTTTTAGGTTGGCGGTCAGTGACTCAAAAACTTATTTGTTCATGTCTCAATATTTCGTAAAAATCTTTATTTACTTCATCAGGAGATATACTACAAAGTTCAAATTTTTTTTAATTTTTTTTTTGTTTTTTAATCTTAAAAAAATACTATATTTAAGATTTTGACATGCAATTTTAGTGCTTTGACTTTGTACTCACAAACACGTTGTATTGTTTTTTATAAAGTTTTTGTAGTTAGTTTTCACGTTTATGTTAAAAGTTGATTTTATACTGCATTTGAGAAATGAGGATTCTTTTGATTCTTGAGCAATGTTGTAAACTTTACCATAATCCCACTTGGTGAGTTCATTGTTAATAGTTTTTTACAAGAATAGAAATTGATTATACTATAATTGTTAGAAGATCCTGAAGAAGAGAACAACTGAATTCTCTAAAGCTTGACTAAACAATAAAGGGTTTTTCCTTAAACTAACGGCCTTCTTATTAGACTGCATCCCCAAGACACCTGTTTGAAATATTTATTTCTCAACTAGTCAGTCGCGTAGACTACCCATCTCTTTATATATATATATTAATATATAATATATATATATATATATATATATATATATATATATATATATATATTATATATATATAATATATATATATATATATATAATATAAATATAATATATATATATATATATATATATATATATGATATATATATATATAATATATATATATAGTAAAAAATGAAAATTGAATATCGACCGTACTGTTTTAAAGGATTGTTTGGCTTATTTTCAGGTTGGCGGTCAGTGACTCAAAAACTTATTTGTTTATGTCTCAATATTTCGTAAATCTTTATTTACTTCATCAGGAGATATACTACAAAGTCAAAAATTCATAAGAAAATTATTATTAAAAAAATAACATAACATAACATAAATTCATAAAATTCATAACATAAGAAAGGGATCAATTAAAATACACAAAAATTATACTTACAAAACTAAAAGTCAGTCGTATCTTACAATATACACATTCATTACACCAATAATATACTTTCAGATATAAAATTTGACGGACAAAACAGACCTCCACACGCATGGTGTTTAATAGCAATGAACTGACAAAAAAAACCATCAACAATTAGACAAAACTAACAAACAGTAAGATAAAATTGTTAAAAATTTGGACAAAACAAAAAGAAAGAAAGAGGATATCAGTTCATTACTAGTTTTAGTTTAATGTTTTAACAAATTGCAATACAGTAATACCCCGACTTACGCTACCTCGACTTACGCGAATTCGGAGTTACGCGATTTAATTTTCTCGTCTATTCGTTTTTTGTTTGAACGCCGTGCAGTCAAGGTCAAGCGGCGGCGTTTGTTTCTGACTCCCCCCGCCCGCATTATTATTCGTTCAGTTTACAACAAGCACATACGTGTAGTGCGGAATCGGCGCGTAGGTACATAAGTTACGATTTTGTGTTTTTTTGTGCGTTGTGCGACGACTTGAGATATTTACTAAGTACTATGGCATCCAAACGAATAGAACCGACTCCTTTTGCTTTAAACAAAAAGAGAAAACATTATATTTGGAGTGTAAACTTGAACATGTATTAAAGACTACATGCTAAAATAAAATTTGTGATTTAGCGAAGAAGTATGAACTTCCGGAATCGACAGTCAGATCAATTACGAAAAGTAAAGAAAAAATTCTCGAAGCTGTGAAAAATGCTCAGTCTTTGAATTCAAGCATCATTCGTAAACGGCATAGTGACTCCAAAATTGAATTAGCCAAAATTGCATGATGCATGTGCAATGTTTATCAGTGCACAAATGCCATGATGCCCCATCATATGCTGTGTACCATGCATTCCAGTATGTCGAATGTGCCATGGAGGCACATATGTACCCATTGGTGATGACATCATTATGTTTGCATATCCCCATCATGAATGTTTGTCAATGTTCTGTTTCAATGTACAATGTGATAAGCCATATTGATAATTTATGTTGTGCATGAATTGGTTTGAATTGCCCCATATTGCATTACTGGTCATTGGCAATTGTCTTTCCCATTCCCACCATATCCCATGAATGTGCATATTGGTCCACTGTATATCATCGATGATATTTCCCATGTGATGGACCATCATTATGGTTTTCCATGTTGGGCCCATCATTTTGTGCATTACTCGTTGCGATCACAGAGAATATGGATATAGTGTTCCATTTACTGCCATAGTCATTGTCTGCACTTGGATTGCCATTGGATGAGAGTGAATGCCATCTCCCATTAATGCCCACCAACCATGTCAACTGCATGCAATTTTTTTTCATGGTGTGTGGCCCATTCAAACATTGGCACTGTTAGATGTTGCTGTGATGACCCAACATGTGGTGTGTGTTGTGTGTTGATACCACAGAATAGGTGACCATCCATCAATGTTCATAACCATAGATATGCAAAACCATGCTTTTCTACATGTATTCATGCTCGGTTTATCTTGACATGTATTGATTGTTATTTTTGTATGGCGCTTACTGCCACTGGTAATGTGTTGTGATATCATCATGATGTGATGCATTGCATGCTTTCTGCATCTGCACAATATGATTGTGCCATGCCCAATGTCTTACAATGATTATATGTTGTTGCGTTGTCAAATTCATGAATTGCGTGTTGAATCATGTTGTCAATACCATACGAATGAATGTCGCGCATCGGTGCATCTGTATTCTGACATGCATGTATTGCATCTTTCACATTCTTGAATTTGTCGTGCCATTTGATATCTGTGTTCACACCAATAATGCATGTTGTACATTCATGCACCATGCTTTCCCCATTGGTGTTGTCATTTGCATAACTCCGTTTCATATCCAACCATATGGATATCACAGGCAACCCACATGCACTTGATGCATGCCCATTGTTCATGTCTCATATGGTGCTTGCCATGTGGTATGATCCACCCCACACAGTATTCTTCATGTGCATAGTTGCATACCTGGTTCATCCAACATTTCAATGATTAAATGTCATGATATGTCATGTGTGGCATCGCAACAAATCATGGCAATCGTCATGATCGCATACGGCAAATTGCACATTGTATGCACATAAATCTTGTTCCATTGCAATTTGATTCGGTTCTTTGCATATGTCTCCTGATAATTGCCAAGTGCTCATTTGTCATGTGTGTGGATGTTTATCTCAACCATTGACATAATTTGACATTAATTTTGTGATTGCCCATCCATATAATGGCATGTGTGATGCTATGCATACATATGTGTGTTGTGTGTCATCTTCCAATGTCCTGTATATGGTTATGGTATGATGAAATCTGATTTGTCACACATTTTTCTCCCATTGCTGTGTTCACTGCATTGTGTGCAATGGAACATGTTGTGAATAATTGCCCAACATTTGCATCCCATTTCTGAATTTCAGTGTTTTCAGATTCACTGTGTGTCTGATGTCATTGTTATACATGTTTTACTGCCATTGTTGCTGGCCCATTGTGCATTATCCTTCATTCAAATGCATGTGCCCATTCGTACCCAGTCGAATGATATATGCATTGTGTGTCATATGGTATTATCGCTGAAATGGAAACATTGTTAAAATTATGGTGTGATAATCAAGTAAGTGTGAAAAATTGTCCTATTGATCAGAACACGGTGTGCTTTCAAGCTAAACAAAATTTTTGAGAATAAAAGAAGAAGCTGGGGAGATGGCTAAAGATGAAACGTTTAAAGCCAGTAACGGTTGGTTCAGCCGGTTCAAAAGTCGCTGTAACTGGCATAGCATTGCAGAAAGTGGAGAGGCGGCAAGTGCAGATAAAGAGGCAGCATCTCTCTATCCAGAGAAACTCAAAGCTATGATAAATGAAGGTGGCTATACCAGCCAAACCATATTCAACGTAGATGAAACTGGCCTATTTTGGAAGAAGATGCCTAAAAGAACTTTTATTGCGCGTGAAGAGAAAACTTTTCCAGGTTTTAAGGCCGCCAAAGATCGATTGACAGTGATGCTTGGCGCGAATGCAGCTGGTGACTTTAAATTAAAACCTCTCTTAGTTTATCGCTCGGAAAATCCAAGAGCATTGAAAAACATATTATTTAGAATTATGTCATATTATTTAGAATTAGATACTAATTATTTCCTAAATTATTGTTTTATTTAGTCTCCAGTCCCAATTAAACATACTTTGTATGTCTTTATATGCAAAATTGTACCCCGACTTACGCGAATTCGACTTAGCGGATAGCGCTCAGTCCCACCTATCGCGTAAGTCCGGGGTATTACTGTATATTGTATTTAACTAGTTTGTGTCGGACTTAAAATTAATAGATTTTTTTTTTTTTTTTTTTTTTTTTTTTTTTTTTTTTTTTTGATTTTATAATTTGATTCCTGTTTTAGAACCTTTACTTTATAGTGAACGTGTGTCCCGTTTCCAAATGATGGTCCACCAAGGCACATCTCTTTTATGTGTACGACAGTCACTTTTATGCAATGATAGTCTCTGTTTAAGCCACTGACTAGTTTGTCCTATATATGTTTTTTGACAACCGTCACACGGTATCTCATATATTAAAGTGTTGGGGTTTTGTCTTTGATTTGGCTGTATAGATGGGATATTTAGTGTGTTATATTTTACCATTTTATATGCGGAAAATCCCTGAAAATTGATATGATGTTAGTGAGTCCTTTTACCAGTGGAATTCTTCTATAAGTTGTGTAATCCATTTCATCCGTCGTGTACGTTTGTGTTATAAATACCAGTTTTTTCAAAATATTCTTGATAACCATTTATTTTAAAGTGTTAAATAGCTTATTTAAATTGTTTTGTATTAAATTTTGGTGATATATAACTCACTCTGTTTTTTATGGCTTCTTATAGTAGGGTGTTATTTTTGCGATGTAGGATGGTTGGAACAGAAGTTAAGGTATCTACCCGATGCATTAGGTTTCTGGTACCAATCTAGTATGATTTCCCCATCGTCCTGTCTTATTAATCTTGTGTCTAAGAATGGAACGCTATTCTCTTTTTCACATTCGATATTCAATTTTTCAGTTTTTTACTATATAATATTATATTAATATATAATAGTAAATTTTATTTTTAATAAATTTTAAATTTTTAAAAAATATTAATATAATTCTATATATATATTATATATATATATTATAATATATATATATTATAATTATATATAATATATAAATATTATTAATATGTTGTACCGTAAACCGGGGCTTCTTTGCTCCTTCAGAGCCTACTTTGCTCCACACTCAAAAAGAGTTTCACTTTTATTAATTAAAATTAACCTCAAGAGGCAGATACCAAATGTATACACTGCTGTATTGAAGGTTATCTATGTTAGTGTAACATGTGCAAGGAGCCCGCCATTTCTAAGTTTATTTAGGCACATAACCTTGATGTGAAACTGGTGTAAGAGAATTTGCTCTATTTTTAATCGCCAAAATTAGAAATGTGTTGCACCAACGTTATTAAGCTGTTTTACCACAGTGTGTGCATATTATAAGTAACGGTATATATTCTAAACTGTTCCTTTATTTTATATTTTTTTTAACGAAACCAGTTAAAACAAAAAAATATATTTTCTTGTCTGGACCTGCAAAAATATAGGTATTTGGGGTACTTTGCTTCCGGAGCAACAGTTATACCCATTGTTCATTTTCTGGGTTACTTTGCTCCGGCGGTAAAATTACAAACTTCATATCATTTTTTTTTTCTTTTTTAATAGTAACTATGCCTAAAATTACAAAAGAAAAGCCGGTGCGCGAAAATACGCTGATTACACAGAAGAAACTCTATTAGAATGTTTAAAACGAAATAAAACATGACGCATATCGCATAAGAGCCGCTGAAGAAAAGTACAAGATTCCTAGACGAACAATCTTGAATAAACTCAAATGTAGACATTCTAAAAAACCGGGGCATCAGCCCATATTTACTGCTGACGAAGAAAGAGAATTTGTTCAGTGCATTATATCTTTAGGGGACTATGGGTTTCCTGTGAATATGCAAGAATTGAGAAACATCATAAAGAATTACTTGGCCAGATGTGGAAGGGAAGAAAAAGTATTTAAAGAAAACACCCCTTGGTACTGATTGCTAAAAGGACTTTTTGTTCATAAACCCTGAAGCTATTCACAACGCTCGCCGAAATGTAAAACGAATGAGAGCCGCCGTGGATGAACCAATGATAAGAAGTTTTTTGAAAAATTTGTCCGATAGGTTGAGAGACGTCCCGCCAACGAATATCTGGAATTTCGATGAAACGAACTTGAGCGATGATCCAGGAAAGAAAAAAGTTATAGTAAAGAAAGGATCAAAATATCCAGAGTTAATACGGAATGCATCGAAAACGTCCATATCGGTTATGTTTTCAGGTAATGCGGCAGGAGAATTACTCCCGCCTTATATATCGAGCCAACAAAATGTGGACGACGTGGACCGAAAATGGACCTAAGGGATGCCGGTATAATTCAAGTAGTTCAGGATGGTTTGATGCGTCAATATTTAGCGACTGGCTGGAATGTCAGATGATTCCTCGGCTAAAAAAATGAGAAGGCAAAAAAAGTTGTTTTTATGTAACTAGATCTGTCCTCTCACATAACAGTGCATGCATTAAAGCTATGCCGCCAAAACCAAATAACATTGATTTGCCTACCGCCAAATAGCACCCACTTGACGCAGCCTTTAGATGTGGCATTTTTCAGACCACTGAAAATAGCATGGAGGAGGGTACTATCAGAGTGGAAAGATACTGATGAAGGCATTCGTAATACCAACATACAGAAGCAGAACTTTCCACCGCTTTTGTCAAAAATGATGGAAATTATTGGGCCAAACGTGGAAGAAAACTTAAAAGCAGGTTTTCGTAAATGTGACATAGTCCCCTTAAAGGTAGAAGAAGTTCTAAGCCGCATTCCAAGATCTTCTTGTAATCCAGATGATATCCAAGGCGCATTTCTTCAAGATTCCAAGCCAACGAATAGAGTTGACTTGGCTGTTAAAAGTCGTAGAAAAAAACTCAATATTCCCCCCGGAAGAAGTGTTTGTTTGGAAAACTTGCAAAGTGATGAAGATATGTCTAATAGTGAGGTAATAGCCGATAATGAAACACTGGAAGAAGAGCCTACTACTTCATCTGGGATAAAACGCAACGAAACTATATTTGATGAGAATTCCTCAGACGACATTGATTTCGACGAACTGGTTAAAGAGCAGGAAAAAGAAAAGGCTTTCGTGGATTACATAGAAGGAAAATCAGCAAACGATAATACCCTTCAATTTTGAAATACAGTTCGGGAAATAGGAAGTTTCGTTGTTTTTTCCTATGAAGGATTGCTATATCCTGGGAAAATTTTGAGATTTAATGAAGACGAAGTCGTCATTAGCTCCATGGAAAAGTCGCTGAAAATGTGGAAGTGGCCTTCTAAACCAGATGAAATTCCTTACTCTTGGGACGATGTTCTGGGTTCCATAAATCCACCTAAGCAAGTTTCTAAAAGAGGCATATTTGCTGTTCCGGAATTAACAGACTTTTTAGATTAGTAAATATTTCTTGTTACGCAATGTAAACAGTTGACCTTTTGTCTTTTTTTTGTTTTTAAAAACAATTTTTTTTTTTATATTGATTTTTTTAAATGTGTATCTTTTTTTTACCGTTGAAAGAGCCAAATAAAACTTTTTTTCTGCTTCCGACAAACTTATTTGAACCACGTTATATAAGTTTCTCGTTACTTTTGAATGCATATTAATAAATATGGTATTTCACTACGTTATCTACACAAGTTTGATCATAAAGTTGCATTTTTTTGCAATTCGTTTGTATATTAAAGGTTTCCGAAATAAAATATAAAAAACAAACTTTTGGAGGTTTTTGCTATTTAAGACTATAATTTGGAACAAAGTCAATTAAATGCGTCGGGTAACTTTGCCCCAAATAACACATAGCTCACGTTACAACGATATTTTTGAATTGGAGCAAAGTAACCCCCTCCGTTGGTTGACTTTGCGCCACTTTTTAACAAAAAAATTGGTACCAAAAAAAATGATTACCTAATAATTGGCCATGAGACAATACTCAGTAATATTTGTTTTATCTCTGGTGATAAGTACAAGTTCATTTTTATTTTTCTGAGTCTTCTACCAACTAATTCTCATATTTCTTCAAAAATGGAGCAAAGTAACCCCGGTTTACGGTATATATATATACCCATATATATATATATATATATATATATATATATATATATATATATATATATATATATATATATATATATATATATATATATATATATATATATATATACTGCTATATATATATATATATATATATATATATATATAAAATAAATGTATAATGTATGTATATTTTTATTTGCCAATATTTAAATTAATGTTTTTCTCATCTAATTCGATTTTTTACTAGGTGAAAGAAACAGTTGGTTGTTGGGAGATTCAGGATATCCGCAGGAATCCTGGTTGATGACCCCTATTGGAAATGCATTGCCAAACACTCCTGAACATAGATATACCCAAGCTCAAATACGTACTAGGAATTCTGTCGAGAGATGTATTGGAGTTCTCAAAGGAAGATTTTTATGTCTCTCGAAAATATTAGC
>NW_022146107.1:1142261-1150175 GCF_002938485.1 Sitophilus oryzae
ACAAACTTTTCAAATTTCAATCCTTCATATTTTCTCAATGACTCGACCGATTTTCAAAAACGAAGAGGGGAAATATAGAGAATAGAAAGCTCTTTTCATTGTGGCGCCACTTGACCCCCCTTCCCATCTGAAAAAAGTTGGGGGATGACACCCCCGCTTAGAGGGTTGAAGATTTTGCAATCATTTTTGGGGCAAAAGTTGTTCCCTCGCAAACAAAATTGACGTGTTTTTGGATTTTCTGAAAAAAAAAATAACCCTGGCCATTATGCCTTGCGGAACGTTTTCGATGGGCCACCCTGTATACTAGAGCCGAGCATTCACCCGTGAATTTGTTGGGTGCAGTCAAGCATGAGGTTTTCCACTAAGAACACCTGCATTGGAGCGTTTTATGAGTGGTTGCCACATTGTTGAAATTTCCATACTAGGATTGCTAAAGATTTTATTATTGTTAGAAATGAATACGGCCTCTTTAAATTTGCGCTTTTTCCAATGGGGTTCTTTGTGGACAACCCGGGCTTCCGACCATTTTATATTGTGGTGCTTGGATTACACATGATCTGCAATGCCCGACTTCATTGTTTCACCTCTTTGCGTATGTTTTTTATGTTCGTCCAGTCGTACATCTAGAGGACGTTTTGTCTCTCCAATATACGACTCACCGCACTCGCAAGGTACCTGGAAGATGCACTCTTTCTCTTGGTTTGATGATTCAGGTTTTGTTTTTGTTAGGACACTTCTTAGAGTAGTCCCAGACTTAAAAACAGTTTTAATTTTATGTTGCTTAGCTATTCGCCTGATCTTCTCCGATGTTCGTTTCACATATGGAATCGTCAAGAGGGAGAGAGAGAGCATCCTCCTCAGGCTGGCGTACCAATGAGTCGGACCTGCAATTGGATATAATATTGTCTAGGGATTTTGCAGAGTAACCATTCTGAAGCAAATCGGTTTTAATATTATTTAGTTCAGAATTCAGAGATTCTTGGTTACTGGATATACTGATTGCTCTATGACATAGTGTTTTAATTATACCTCTTTTGGTTGCTTCAGAATGGTTCGACTGAGAATTTAAATATTGTTCTGTATGTGTTGGTTTTCTATATACAGAAGTGCTAATGGATCCATCGCTCCTGCTTACAAAAACATCCAGAAACGGCAGAGAGAAGTTTTTCTCTTACTCAATCGTGAATGTGATTGAGTTATTTCGTGAATTAAGATGATTAAGAAAGGAATCCAACTGTCTATCGGTTCCGTTCCAGATTATAAAGGTATAATCAACATATCGAAGCCAGATTTTGGGTTTGACGACCTCGGTACTAATGGCATTGGTCTCGAACCATTCCATATATACAACATATATATATATATATATATATATATATATATATATATATATATATATATATATATATATATAAAGAAAAGATGTTATCGTGGGGACTATAATAAAAAGAAGGAGAAATGCAATTGTTAGGCCCACAGTGGATTAATGCATGTATATATATTATATGCATTATATATATATAATAATAATATATATATGTAATATATATATATGTAATATAATATATATATATATATATATATATAACAATATATATATATATAGTATATATATATATATATATATGCTCTTTCTGCTAACTGGTTCATATATATATATATATATATATATATATATATATATATATATATATATAATGTATATAATATATATACATGGCTAACACTGGAGATTATACTCTTATCTATATATATATATATATATGCTATATATATATATATATATATATATATATATAATATATATATAGAAACGATGCATATCGTAAGTTTATATATATAAAGCAAAGAATGTTATCGATTGGACTGAGTTACAGGTAAATATATATAAATATAATATATATATATATATATATATATATATATATATATATATATATATATATATATATATATATATATATATATATATATATATATATATATATATATATATATATATATATATATATATCATAGTATATATGGAATATATATAAGGCAATATATTATATATATCAAACAAATGTTAACGTGATACTATATATATATAATAACATATGCAATTCACGAGCAACTAATAATCATTCATATATAAACTTATATATATATATATATATATATATATATATATATATATATATATATATATATATATATATATATATATATTTTCGCTATCACTGGAGAGACCGGGGAACCCATAGGTAAACCATCATTTTGAGCATAAAACTTTTCTTTAACTTGAAAATAAGAATTATGCAGACAGGACCTCAAGAGCTCCATCACTCCCCTAAGAGGCAGCGAAGTCCTTTCGGAAAACGTTACGTCATTCCTCAATCTAGCCTCGACGATGTCTAACGATTCCTCTAAAGGGACGTTGGTGTACAAATTCTCTACGTCAAAACTGACCAATTTGTCTGAAGGACCTAATTCTACTTTCTTAAGTATATCTACATAATGTTTAGAGTTCTTAACGAATGAAGATATTTTTCCTACCAATGGTTGGACAATTTGAAGGAGAAATCTACTTAAATTGCTAGTTGCTGAATCTCTTGAACTAGTGATAGGTCTCAGTGGCACACCATCTTTGTGAGTTTTTGGTAATCCATAAAGATGTGGTGGTTTACTGTGATGTGGTGTAAGAGATGTTTCAAGTAAATACATAATGTTCAAAATTAAATAAGGTAAGTTCTTTTCAGAAGAGAGAGACCTTACCACCTATGAGTTTATTTTGAATTTTATTTAAATTAATTAGAAAATGTGTAGGACACAGAAAAAGGTTTGAGAATAACGTCGAATATTCTCAGTTTTTAAAAATTTTACAAAACGACTAATAACTACAATAATGTATAAATAAAATTTTAATCTTTCAAAATATATGAATTTGTATATTACAATAAAGGTCCTGTTTGAAACAATTTATATTTAATAGAATAATTTCGGCCAAAGTAAAATACTGGTAAAAAAAACAGAACGTGCCAGTATAAAGTCGTCGTTTTTTTATCCAGGTAAAAATACCTACATGAGCCCTTTATGATCCGCATCACAGGTGTTTCATTAAATGATCGGTTTAAGAGTCGCGTTAGCCAAGCAATAAATTACGATCATCTACCTAACTACCTGCCTTTAATCCCGTGCCGTTGACATATGTTTTTTGTGATTTTTAGCACGCCGCCACTGCAGAGTGTTAAAGAAATAGTGTTTGTATTTTGGGGTGTAGATTATTACATTACTCTTCTATTTAAAACGACCATTTTTCTAATAAAATATGATTAAAAAATATGATTAAACCTCCTTTGTGTGATTACATACAAACAATTCTTATAGGACTTTATAGATTATAATTAAATTAATCTTAATTACGTTGCAATAAAATAATAAAGAGTTAAAAATCTTTGTATTTTTTACTGTCAAAAGATAAAACCGCTTGATTTTACGGTTTTTCTATACAGGGTGGTCCGAACTGTTTTCCGGAAACACATTTCGGCAGCATATTCTGCAAATAAAAATAAGTAAAAAGTTTGTATAAATGTATGTCCTAAATCGCTTAGTTTCGGAGATACAGGGTGTAAGTTTCATTTTTATTTCGATTTTTTCTAAATAATTTCTAAAGTAACGTCAATATTTCGATGAAAATTGATATCTGGGAGTTTTTTGACATGAGAAATTTGATTTTGATGTCAATATGACTCCTATTTGTAGGGGGCGCCACCTACATGTGTTTTGATTTGATTTGAAGAGTTATAACTTTTCATCCGTACCTGTATAAAACTACTGAGTGAAAAAATATACATTTCCGTGATTTGGTTTGGTTTGGTTGTAATATATATAAATTTAGGAACTTTTTATTTTTTTAAATTGATCATAATTGTTTTTTTTTTGAAAAAATGATGATAACACAGTTTCTGTTGAAGTTTTGGGAGAAAAACATTTCATATTTATGATTTCAGTCTAATAACTATTTAGTAAATATGTTTAATTTATGTGAATGATGACAAGGTATTGATAAGATTGATTCCAAATATCTCGAGAACCATTACTCGTAGCGATTTTTAGCAAGAGACCGTTTTTACGTAAAAAACGTCGTAAATGTAATTTTTTTTACTCAGTAGTTTTATACAGGTACGGACGAAAAGTTATTACTCTTCAAATCAGTTTATAAATATGTAGGTGGCGCCCTCTACAAGTAGGAGTCATATTGACACCAAAATTAAATTTCTCATTTCAAAAAACTCCCACACACCAATTTTCATCGAAATATTGAATTTACTTTACAAATTATTTGGAAAACATCCTGTTTAGTAGCAGACATCCTGTTTAGTAACAGACTCTTTTAGTGCGAATAAGTGTACAAGATAGCTTAACAGCTGTAAAAAACTCGTCGCAACTTTATTAGAATATTTTGAATGGGAAAGCAGTAGTAATAGCCCTTTATGTCCCTTAAGTGCTGTTAAGAAGGTGAGTTTTGTTGATGTAAATAATAACTGTTTATATATTTATAATTAATTTATTTTTGTTTCCTAAAATATTTTGATTAAAAGAAAATATGTAAAAGTGTGCAACGCTGTGCCGGTCAAGCTTAATCACGTGACTAAAGTTATTTATTTGGTATGAACTTATATCTACAGTAATTGCCAAAAATTTCTAGGTCGTTCTCTTTTTATATTCCTTTGTTTCAGCCTTTTAAAGTTTTCTAAATTATTTTTTTTAATTCTGTGAACACGACTAAAAGATCTGTAACTAAGAACTAACATTTTTATACTTACTTCCTGATAATAGAAAAAGAAATTGATTGCATTAAAAGTTTTTACACATAATATCATGATTTTGAATTTTATAAGCAAATTTTGACGTGTGTAATGTGGAGAAAGCCCAAGGACTGTATATTCTAAAGGACTGTTCGATCGCCTCAAATCGCCGCTGTCGAGTCGCCGTGGAATGCTAAATCACGCGCTGACCAGCGCTCCACAGTGCGGCGGATGGTTATTCTAGCGGGACAAAATCTCAAGAGCAATGTTTGGGACTTAAAATCTAAGAACGTAGCAAATGGTCTAATATATAGCAACTATATGGTTAAATTTATTTATTTATTAACAACTTAATTTATTAATAAATAGATACAAGATAATAAAACTATGATATTATTCGTACATGACACACAAAAACCGTATTGTAAACTATGTACATAAAATTATGATATCAAAAAACTCTTTAGCAGTTTTTTTTAATTAATTTGTAATCTTGTGACACCCTCTATAATTTATTTTAAAAAAAATATATTTTATTTTGAAAATAATAAATAAGATAGATATTTTAATTTTAATTTTAACATTCGGTAATTGTAAATTCATATATAGTAAGTATCTAAGACAATTTTTTAAACTCAGTGCCTTTTGATGGAGTTGTTTTGTTTTTATACTATCCGATTGAAATTAATCTTTTTGGGCATTCACCTGTTAAGCTTGAACTCCCTGTGACTGTGATTACCTGTGTTGGTAACTATTGGTAACTCAAAAGATCTACATCATTCAATATATCGATATTTGAAAAAAAAGTGAAAGTTTGATATCTACAGAACAGAGGCACGAAGGATTTTAACAAATAATATACGTACAGTAGAAAAGTACATACCTTTGGTAATCTTCAACATAATTTAGCTTTCTAATAAAATGTATAAGCACTTGTAAATATTTTGTTTTAGTATGATCTCTGCCTTGTTGAGCAGAAAACGACCAAATTTGGGATAAAAATGTATCGAAATAGAAAAAATATTCATGCATTTCTGTATCAATTGGAATGTCTACTATTTATTCTTACAGTACACATTTTTTGGCTTATTTCTAACCAAACGCTTTTGTCCCGCTAAATTTATCTTCCAACGCACTGTGCGCTCGTCCGTCAAATGCAAAAATAACTGTCACTCATATACCTATACCCAAATACGTTTAAAATAAAATTTTATTTAAACGTATTTGCCTATACTGTTAATAGTAGATTATTTTCTTTTATCTATGGCCTATACCTATATTCTGTCACTGTCTAATATCTTTAGCGCCAACTTCAACTCGGTTAGTAGATGACGTAAAAAAACTGACAGTGCAGGAAGATAGGAATCGAACTAGCCTTATCTCTATAGTATCCTTGGAGAAAGCCTACTTTTCATAGCTGTCAAATACACACAATCAAACTTATATGGAATCACTGTATATAATGGTATACAACTTTAAAAGGCTTTTTGTTGTAAATAAACATTATAAAGAATAACGACTGTTGCAATTTATTTTCTTGTGAATTTTGTGTTCTGTAGGAAAATCACGATTGTCCGGTAATTTTCATTCGATCCAAGTCTAGTAACGTGTGAATAATATTGTATGATAATCTCTTTAGGTGTCAAAACTCTGAATCTTTGCTGGACAGACTTTAACTGTGTTTGTAATTGGCAAACTAATCCAGACCGTTTGTAAATGTCTTTAAGCTTAATAAATTTTGTAATTTTTCTGAACAGAATAACAAAAACTTACAATTGCTGATAGGTACTTACTTTTAGATAATAAGAAAAAAATGTTGCTTTGAAAATTCTGACACATAACGAATTTAATTAACTACGTTCAAGAGTTTTTCTGACTTTTAACAAGACAATTTCTATGCAATTCTAAGCGTATTGTGGAGAAGGCCTATTTTCTAGCTGTCAAAGTATGCTTAGTTGTCAATTACGTATTTGATTTCGTCTAACAATGCCGACGTAATCCAATACCGCAAATTAGCCCAGTTTTATTTTTGTTTTTGCTTTTTAGCTCTATATAAAATTATCGGTGCTATTCTTTCAAACAGCGCTGCAAATACGATATCCTCCCTATCGTTTTATGCTATTTCTTTGCCCCATTCTTTCCAGATTTTTGTATTTTACATTCGTCATATATCTCTAATTCCTGTCGTCTTTATTACGGGCTATTGTATTTCTGACATCAAAGAGAGAGAAAAAAATCAGAGCCTCAATTCTGATTGTTAGCGTTTTATTTGTCGACAGGCTTTACAGGATCTAGTAGCTGTCTTTATACAATATTCCATATAATAATGTGTTATATGTTTCTTCCATTACATTACATTTGGGTAAATATGATTAGTATGTTTTTAAAAGTAGAATATGAAGCTCTTTGACTCGTGAAAACATGTAGCATATGTTTTTTTCCATGTTTTAATTTTAATTACCATAACAATTCTACGCCTATAATAATACTATGGTCCGAACTGTATCTGAAACTTCTGGCAGCATATTCCTTGCAGATAAAAATAAGTAAAAGTTCGTATAGTCAGGCTTGTCCTAAAATGGTTAGTTCGAGATACAGGGTGTAGAAGTTTCCCATTCTTTATTTTCTGATTTTTCTAAATAATTTCTGAAATAACGTCAATATTTGATGAAAATTATGTCTGGGAGTTTTTGACATGAGAAATTTGATTTTGATGTTACTATGACTCCCACTTGTGGAGGGCGCCACCTACGTGTGTCGAACTGTTTTGAAGCGTAATAACTTTTGTCCATACCTGTATAAAACTACTGAGCGAAAACATATACATCTCTGTGATTTTACGTAAAATATCTCTTTGTAAAATCGCCATGAGCAACTGTTCTTATATTTAGAATGGAAATAAAATACGTCATTAGTGACGAAAAATAAACACGTTGAGTAGATAGTTATTTCAATGAAATAATAAATTTGGGAAATTTTTATGTTTTTAAATTATTCATAAATTTTCCTTGCAAAATGATGATAAAACAGTTTCTGTTGAACATTTGGTACAAAAACATTTCCCTAAATTTAAGGATTTGAGTCTTAAGAACTAGTAATACGTAAATTGAACGAAGTATAACAA
>NW_022146107.1:1153116-1155616 GCF_002938485.1 Sitophilus oryzae
AGTTACGTATTGCTTAGAGCCGTTGAAGAAAAGTACAAGATTCCTAGACGAACAATCTTGAATAAACTCAAATGTAGACATTCTAAAAAACCGGGGCATCAGCCCATATTTACTGCTGACGAAGAAAGAGAATTTGTTCAGTGCATTATATCTTTAGGGGACTATGGGTTTCCTGTGAATATGCAAGAATTGAGAAACATCATAAAGAATTACTTGGCCAGATGTGGAAGGGAAGAAAAAGTATTTAAAGAAAACACACCTGGTACTGATTGGCTAAAAGGCTTTTTAGTCATAAACCCTGAACTATCACAACGCTTCGCCGAAAATGTAAAACGAATGAGAGCCGCCGTGGATGAACCAATGATAAGAAGTTTTTTTTTTGAAAAATTTGTCCGATGAGTTGAGAGACGTCCCGCCAACGAATATCTGGAATTTCGATGAAACGAACTTGAGCGATGATCCAGGAAAGAAAAAAGTTATAGTAAAGAAAGGATCAAAATATCCAGAGTTAATACGGAATGCATCGAAAACGTCCATATCGGTTATGTTTTCAGGTAATGCGGCAGGAGAATTACTCCCGCCTTATATATCGAGCCAACAAAATGTGGACGACGTGGACCGAAAATGGACCTAAGGGATGCCGGTATAATTCAAGTAGTTCAGGATGGTTTGATGCGTCAATATTTAGCGACTGGCTGGAATGTCAGATGATTCCTCGGCTAAAAAAATGAGAAGGCAAAAAAGTTGTTTTATGTGACAATCTGTCCTCTCACATAACAGTGCATGCATTAAAGCTATGCCGCCAAAACCAAATAACATTGATTTGCCTACCGCCAAATAGCACCCACTTGACGCAGCCTTTAGATGTGGCATTTTTCAGACCACTGAAAATAGCATGGAGGAGGGTACTATCAGAGTGGAAAGATACTGATGAAGGCATTCGTAATACCAACATACAGAAGCAGAACTTTCCACCGCTTTGGTTTCAAAAATGATGGAAATTATTGGGCCAAACGTGGAAGAAAACTTAAAAGCAGGTTTTCGTAAATGTGACATAGTCCCCTTAAAGGTAGAAGAAGTTCTAAGCCGCATTCCAAGATCTTCTTGTAATCCAGATGATATCCAAGGCGCATTTCTTCAAAAAATTCAAAGCCAACGAATAGAGTTAACGAAAGCTGTTAAAAGTCGTAGAAAAAAACTCAATATTCCCCCCGGAAGAAGTGTTTGTTTGGAAAACTTGCAAAGTGATGAAGATATGTCTAATAGTGAGGTAATAGCCGATAATGAAACACTGGAAGAAGAGCCTACTACTTCATCTGGGATAAAACGCAACGAAACTATATTTGATGAGAATTCCTCAGACGACATTGATTTCGACGAACTGGTTAAAGAGCAGGAAAAAGAAAAGGCTTTCGTGGATTACATAGAAGGAAAATCAGCAAACGATAATACCCTTCAATTTAAAAATACAGTTCGGGAAATAGGAAGTTTCGTTGTTTTTTCCTATGAAGGATTGCTATATCCTGGGAAAATTTTGAGATTTAATGAAGACGAAGTCGTCATTAGCTCCATGGAAAAGTCGCTGAAATGTGGAAGTGGCCTTCTAAACCAGATGAAATTCCTTACTCTTGGGACGATGTTCTGGGTTCCATAAATCCACCTAAGCAAGTTTCTAAAAGAGGCATATTTGCTGTTCCGGAATTAACAGACTTTTTAGATTAGTAAATATTTCTTGTTACGCAATGTAAACAGTTGACCTTTTGTCTTTTTTTTGTTTTTAAAAACATTAAGTCAGTGTTTCCTATTTCATAATTTGTTCTTAGTTTATTTTGAAAATTGAAATAGAAAAAAAAAATCTATTTTTCAACACTTCTACGAACTTATTTGAACCACGTTATATAAGTTTCTCGTTACTTTTGAATGCATATTAGTAAATATGGTATTTCACTACGTTATCTACACAAGTTTGATCATAAAGTTGCATTTTTTGCAATTCTAGTTTGTATATTAAGTTGCTTTCTTGAAATAAAATATATCAAAACAACTTTGGAGGTTTTTGCTATTTAAGACTATAATTTGGAACAAAGTCAATTAAATGCGTCGGGTAACTTTGCCCCAAATAACACATAGCTCACGTTACAACGATATTTTTGAATTGGAGCAAAGTAACCCCCTCCGTTGGTTGACTTTGCGCCACTTTAACAAAAAAATTGGTACCAAAAAAAATGATTACCTAATAATTGGCCATGAGACAATACTCAGTAATATTATTTGTTTTATCTCTGGTGATAAGTACAAGTTCATTTTATTTTTTTTATAATAGTTTACTATATGCAGAATTTTCTGCTGAATTCAATTCCTTCAAAAAAATGGAGCAAAGTAACCCTGGTTTACGTATATATATATATATATATATAATATATATAATATATATATATATATAGTATATATATATATATATAATATATAATATATATATAATATTATATATATAATATAT
>NW_022146107.1:1158116-1169051 GCF_002938485.1 Sitophilus oryzae
TTATAAATATTGGGTGCCAGGCATGTACAGAGAAAGAAAACACAGTTGTATATTACTTAAAACTCATGACTATATTTATTCATGATGTTCTTCACATTGTAGAGTTCTAATAAATATACAGTGGTTATATGTCAAAGAAAGTGGTGGTAAGAGTCGTACTAAAAATCAATGAAAACAACTACATAAAATACAAACATGTAAAGTTTAAGAGAATATATGAAATGTAGCATAACTTTAATTTAATTATATTCCATATGAATGCTAAAGATCGAAGAAATGTTGCAACCTGTAGACTCTAGAATCTATGTTTGGTTAGTCATCTTTAAAATAGTGCGATAAAATCATAATATCTATAAAAAAAAAAAAAAAAAAAAAAAAAAAAAAAAAAAAAAAAAAAAAAAAAATAATATTAGTATTAATTATTAAATATTAAATATATTAAATCGACATGAATGTTCTTAACAATTTAACCACTAAACATAGTCCATATTACGATACATAGTACGATATTACTTAAGATGTACTTTATTGTTTAAGACTGTAAATGTTTTAAATGTTAAATGTAAAAACTAGAACTTAATATCTATACTAGCTGTTCTTTTAAGGTAATCTTGCAGTTAAACAGTAAACAGCGTGAGGTGTCTCGCATCTCTGTACTGCAGCATCCAACACTACCAAAGGGGCCAGAATGAGGACACCCATGAATTGATACAGCCATAACTAACTAGCTTATATCTGGGAACGAAGCAGCATGGGACTCCAGCTACATCCACGCTGTGGCACTTATAAGTAAGAAAAAATCAATTTTATCTGGTGACATCGTCAACAGAAACATCCGTAACATAGATAATGTCCGTACATAAGACACTACCCGTACCTTGGACTATAACCTTGGACCCTAAAAATAACGAAACTCTGTTCTTAGAACCAAACAAAGATCCTAAGTAAACAAATAACCTACCCGAATAACTTCGAGGGCTTCAATAATAAATAAAGAAACTGTCCTTCTTCCATGTAACATTCTGGAAGACAAAAGCAAAAGAACAGCAATGTGCCAGCAAAATACAAATACCAAGTAATGGTGGGTCAACCCAAAACTCTACCCTAAAAATATTGCAAATAAGTAATAACGAATCTAATAAGAAAATAATCTCATCTTTACCTGTTGCTTCGAAATGGCAGCTGATTCAGATTATACAGCAAGATTTAAATAATCACCATTTCTAAAAGTCGGGATTTGCAAAAGTGAGGTTAAGCGCGGAGAGTTGACAGAAGCGATGTTGACAGCGCGCGCCTCCACAGAACAGTGAAACGATAGTAGGGTTGGCGATTAGGGAACGTAAAAATCATGCCAAGCGTGCCAAATAAATTATCAGGCCTGAACGATACGGAATCCGATGACGATACGCCAGACATCATATAAATCATATATAAAAAAGACATGTAACGAACTAAAAACGTTACAACATATTAATTAAGATATTCAATTTCCTACCTGAAACGGTTCGACATCTGCCTAGTAACAAGGTAAAAAATGTTTTAAAAAAGTTCTTGTACCAAAATGCCTTTTATACCCTGGAGTTTTTTGAATCGGATGTAGATTTAATTTATAATTTTCACGTGATGTAACATTTATATTTAGTTTTCTTTCATGTCTTTTGATTTTTTCTTTCTTGTATTTTTTTTTCTAGGTTTTAAATATTATTATAAATATTATAGTGTTAGTTTATAGTTAGAATTTAGTTTTACATATTTGTATATATCATATCATTAATTTAAGTACTGTTAATACCTTTTGATTTTGCATTATGTGACAATGTTTCCATGCCCATATGGGGCTTCTATGTATTTTGGGAAATAAAGATTACTTACTTACTTACAGAGTTTAATTCTGTTGTGAAATGCGACATGTGACGATGCGATCCACCACCCACGTGTGACTGATGGACAAAATAACACTCAACACATTGTTTTTGTTCAGTTGTAGTTATGCCATTTTGCCCTTGAATTGTCATCTCAACACACAAGTAATTACGCATTGTAAGAAGTAATTTACAATGCCTTTGTAAAATCCATTATAACTTATTGTTTAACTATATGGGGCGTGAGTTTTAATAATGCAATACGCAAAGTTATCACAGCACAAAATACTGTCTTAAAAATGATTTATAAAAAAGATTTTAAATACCCAACAAATAACCTATTTAAAGAAGTAAACTTACTTCCATTGCGTGCTTTGTATATACACTCCTGCTTATTGTATATCTCGAAAACAAAAAATACCCTCTCTTATTTCAATAATGTATATAGTACTAGATCTATGTCACCGCTTCGCGTACCCCTGTATTCAAAAACTCATACACAGAGGACAGTGACTTATTTTGCTCCTAAACTTTTTAATATGCTTCCAGATTGTATTAGAAATTCTTTAAATAATAAACGAAAATTCAAATCTCTCACTGAATCTACGTTCATGATAATTATCCATCGCTTCTGTATATATTTAACACTATTTAACTTTAAAAGTTGATTGTATCTGTCTGTATTTTTTTTTTCTCTTTACAAAAAATGTGTGTCAATTTTTAACATCGATTTTTACATCAATCCACCACGTCGCACAGTGTAGCGCTCTATGGACAAAAACCAGATAAAGCCTGTTTCGCATTTATACAAATATTATTATTTATCGCCTTAGGAAGGCCTATAATCACCAAAAAATATATGAAAAAAATTGATACTGTAATGAAGTTCATAAAATTTCTAGGACACCCTGTATATTGTGTTAATATTATACTAGAATAATAGAGACTTGATTCTCTTTTAATAATGACAGGCAGTGTATTTTATTGTTAACTCATTATTGTAATGAACTTCATTAGTGTTTCTATTGTTGAATTAAATAAGTTAAATATTTAATTGCCATTTTGTAAGAGAGTTTTGATCGGTTTTGGTCGCTGTGGTTCGGTGCGAGAAACCGAGACGTTTGCGCCGCTCTCCCTACCAGTGCAGGTTGAGTGGAGGGGAGCGTCAGTCGAGTACCTCGGCTGCAACAGCTCCAGAGAGACAGTTTGTGGTCGCACGCGAAACATTGGAGTCGAGTCCGGAGTGCCTGCCAAGTGACCTGCTGCCAGCTGCCCATCGCCGTCGTACTGTGCTAGGTAAGCACCAGCCGCCGAAGTGTTCGAAAGTAGGTCCTATCCTTGTTATAATTATTAAGCGGTTACTGTACCACCTAGGCGCGTTTTAGGGATAAGGGAGAGCGTAGGTTGCCGACCAGGCGAAAGAGGGAACACGGTTTACTATAGTAGTTGTCAGGAATGACGTCCCGGAAACTAGACAACATAAGGGTGGCCTGACATCTACTCTGGTTTAACGTGCCTCTCGGGAAAAGTTAATTACGGGATAATAACTAAAAGGGTTTTAAACTTCGTATAAATAGAGGTTGCCGACCAGGCGAAAGAGGGAACACGGTTTACTATAGTAGTTGTCAGGAATAACGTCCCGGAAACTAGACAACATAGGGGTGGCCTGACATCTACCCTGGTTTAGCGTGCCTCTCTAATTCTAACTAATTGGTTTTCATAAGGGACAGCTGAAGTGGTTCAGTAAACGCACGGGCGCGAATATTTATGGAGCTAGAACAGGACCTCGCCCAAATCCCGAGGCTGGTTTTGTAGCTCCCGTAATTCTTTAGGTGAGCCGTCCGGACGGCACCCTGCAACAGTGACGCTGGACGGGATCTCGCCGAAATCCCGAGGCTGTCCTGACCGGGCGGTGTGTGTGCGGGCTGCGCTTATCCGAACGACGTACAACTCGCCGAGACGTCGCTAACGTCTACGTCACTCCGGGACTCGCGTTTGTGTATCCCACGGGACGCTGTTAACTTCGCGATCGATCCAGGGCTCGCGTTTGTGTATCCCACGGGACGCTGTCAACTTCGCGAACAATCAAGGGCTCGCGTTTTGGTATCCCACGGGACGCTGTTAACTTTGCGATCGATCCAGGACTCGCGTTTGTGTGTCACGGGACGCTTTTAACTCCGACGCCGATCCGAGGTCCGTGTTTCGCTGTAAAACGGACGCCGTTACGATAAATATTTAGCTGTGACCATCGGGACGCCTGTAACGACGTCACCGCCGTTTAGAGAGTCGCGTCGTGGTAGAGTGTGTTGCTCCGGTACCTCCGTGTCTGTGTTCATTAGGACTCCGCTAAATCCGACGCCGATCAGGAACTCGCGTCGTCGTGTCAGAGAGTCACTTATCGGGAATAATCGATCAAAACTCTAGAGGTACACGGTTGTTATTGTAAATTTTACTTTACGGGTCTCTAAATATACATTATATTTCATTATTGTTACGATTCGAGGACGTGAACCTTCCTGGTTTATTTTTGTACATAATTAATTAGTTAAATAAAAACCTAGTGTTACGTTATAGTTAATTGTGTGTTTTATTTTCTTTTCATCTCATCACTCCCTGGTATCTCCACTGTATAAAAGCTACCCGTATTGGCACTAGTGGTCTCTCAAACACTTTAAACATTGGGGGGTGGTGCCCGAGGAACCGAACCAAGGCAATTCGGCGTCCGTGACCTCTCTCAAAAACGGGGGAGCGTCACAATACATGAGCAGCAATGCAAATACCAAAAATTGAATATCAGTATTTTTATTATAGTGGAAGTGTGTTTAAGTGACCGCATTTTTCAATTAAATTGGGGTGAATATTGTGTAGTTGAAAAAAATATTTCCTAGCTGCACAAAATGGAGAAAAATACTTATAGTAAGTACATTCTTTTTCCATATTTGTTGTTGTTAAATTCGATCATTGCTTTTATATAGGGGAGAGTGGGGCAAGTGCGGCACCTTAACGTTCAATGATGTACTATTTTTTATTTTAAGAAATAGAAAAACGTTTATTACATAAATACTAACTTTAACTGTATAAGTAGTAATCTACCTTAAAAAAATAAACAAAAAATTAAATATTTGGTTAAATTTCAGATTTACAAAAAAAAATGTCAAATGACTCACTTGCCCCAAGGTATGGGGTAAGTGAGTCATCCACAGACTTAGCTAAGTTTTTGGACATGATTGACAAATTGACACTTTCCGGATTGGTGGAAGGTCTTTTGAAGAATGACCTCAACAGACACTCTTTTTGAATTAATGGATTCTTCTTGAAGAATATTATCGGCCGCGTCGCTTTCTTGATTGGATTTTATGGTCGCTCTATTCTATTTCCAGTATTCGCAATTTTATGTTCATTTGTGCAGTGAACACGGGTTTAAATCTGCTTAAGTTTTTAACTTTATTGAGCCCTTGACAAGTTAATCGTGAGTGTATGGTTGTTCTCGGAATATTGAAGACAACACTTGCTCTTTTTAATGACATTTCCTAATTATGAACAGCTTCTAAAGCACGGGGCAGAGCATCCTCTGAATATGACCCTCTTTGTGTCTTACGCACGTAGTTCCGAACCATCTTCAACCTGCGAAAAAGAACGAATTATTTATTTATACACTATTGTGGGGCAAGTGAGTCATGAAAAAGACTCACTTGCCCCAAGGTGACATTAACAATTCGAATATTTCTTTAAAAAGAAACAGGTACATTTGGCAACGTTGTACAGGGTGGGTCAAATTCGACGCTTTTAAATGGAAACTCCCTTTTCTATAGGAGATAGACAAAAACTAATATGGGTGTCTGGAGCTCAATTTTTGTCAAAAACATGATGGTGAAAACCGCATATCGATATCTGTTACCGTTTCGGGGTGTTTTTCAAAAATATGCATTTTTAACAAATCGCTGTAACTTTTTTGCTATGGAAAATGTTGTATTTTTATGAAAACATTTCTGAACCACCATTTTACGTAGAATTTAATGATTTAAGTATAATTTTTTTTAAATTAATAATTTAAGAATTATCAAGAGAAAATTTAATTTTTTATATGGGACACCCTGTATATTTTTAACTTATTGAAAAGAATTTAAAATTACCTTTCCAAAAATATAACACACTTGATATTTTGCTCGATTCCTCTTCGAGATATAGAGTATATAAAAATTCGCCCGCTTTAAATACGGATTTTGAACGGCACGGCTGTAATGCAAAAAAAAATGTTTTTTTTTTTTTTTTTTTTTTTAAAAAAACGAAATAATATTTGCTTAATGAGAGATGCAGAATTTTATAACCAAATTTAGAAGAATATATTTAACCAACATCAACACCATTTAAACTATATCTAATAACAATAAAATAAATAGCAAAGCCAAGATATGAAGATTTTTGGGCTACAGGTGTGTTCGACATATCGAACCGTCTTCTGTTATGGACAGAGGGGCAGTTTTTGAACATATCTCGCGGAATTCATTAACTCAGTAGGGGTGACTCATTAACTCAGTAATAACCCTATCATAACTGCTAAGTATTTCTAATCTGGTCTAGGTTATACGGAAGAATAAAGAACCTTTATTCTTCCGCATATATATCCGCAAATAGATCCATGGGCACTAAAGTCAGGCGGCCTCGATAGGAGGGGATCTTGGTTAGCTAGATTTCTAATTATTCTTGAAATTGGCTGCAAAAATTTGCTGATAAACTTCAGCGTTCAGAGGCGGTGGCGTCGTCTTGGTGGAAAAATATGTTTTCGAGTTCCATTAAGGGCATATCATAAAATAAGGGGTAAAAAGCCTACTAGTTAAAAGTGGCGAACTTTTAAAAAATTCTGTATTTCGAAGGGGATTATAACAAAATATCAAGTGTGCTATAAGTTTTTGGAAAGGTAATTTTAAATTATTTTCAAGTTAATTAAAAATATAGAGGGTATCTTTGGGTATGCCCAAATAAAAAATCAATTTTTCTGTTGAACCCTAAATTATTGATTCTTAAAAAAATTATGACCTTAAAACCATTAAAATTCTACGTAAAAAAAAACAAAAAAAAAATGTTTTCATAGAAAATCAAAATGTTTCCATAGTAAAGAAAGTTACAACATTTGTTAAAAGCACATTTTTGAAACACCCCGTAAACTCGAAACGGTAACAGATATTGATGTGCGGTTTACACCATCATGTTTTTGACAAAAATTGAGCTCCAGACACTGATATTAGTTTTCGTCTATCTCCTATAGAAAAGGGCGTTTCCATTTAAAAGCGTCGAATTTGACCCACCCTGTACATATCAGGCGTTATTACAGAGATAGTGGGTTATGTTATGAGCATAAAGAAATGTCCAAATATTGCCCTTAATTTATGAAAAAAATCTAGGTAATTCGCCTTAAGTATTACATCACATGATGTGGAATACGAAAAATATCTTATATTTACCTTAATTTTAGCAATCTTCAGCTAGATTTTCAATAACACTATGCACTTGTTGATAGGTACGTAAACTTTACTGATTGTTGTCGGCTATGATGCCAAATGTATGAATTATTTCGAAAGACGCACTTGCCCCCTGTGCCGGACTTGCCCCACTCTCCCCTACATAGCCATTACAAAAAGTCAAATCGAGTCTGAATGAAAATTAGTAGTGTAATTTTATTTAAGGTTTTAAAAAAATGGTATAAAATCGTAAACGAGATTTTTCGTGTAAAGCCGCGTATAAATATGCCGAGGCAAGTACGAGACAAACCCGAAACGAGTATGAAACGAGGCTATAGCAAATTCTTTCCAAAAGGCGTAGTAATATGCTGTTACGGTTATATATTTTAAAGGGGAATTAATTTTCTTATATTTATTTTAATTGATATATCTTGACAAAATGGTGAATGTGGTGATTTATTATTTTGTTATAAAAAAAAAAAAAAAAAAAAAATTAATAAATATAACAATACATGTCTCTTAATACATATTAATTATTTATTTATTTTCTATTTACGAAGTAAAAGTAAATGTGCATTAACTTTAAATCCAATAATTTAACTTCATATTGTTGAATTTTTAGCCAAAATGTAAATATTTTGTAAATAATATCTTTGACTACGATCTTAGGTTATTATCCTTCGTTAGGAAGGGTAAAATGCATGTGATAGAGAGCTTCTATTTATCTAAGAATAAATATAAAAAAAAAAAAAAAATTTATATACTTACTTTTGGTAATTGTTTACTTCTCTGTTCAACATATGCAGGTTGTTAGTTGTTTTGTTGCTACAAAGGGAAACCATATTATATTAATTATATTATAATAAAAAAAAAAAAAAAAAAAAAATTTTTAATAAACAATAAGTACCTTCAATAATTATTATTAATAAATAAATAAAAAAAATTGTGATTTTTTTGTTTAGAATTATATTAATTTGTGGTTTGTTTAAGGGGGGGGAGGCCCAAAGAAACAAAAATCATCAACTGGTCAACGGTGTTGCCAGATTCTTGAAGTTTTCTAAATCATATATTTCACCTCATTTCAAAATTAGTCTCTAAAATAATTAATTTTTAAGCATTTAACTTATTTTAATACTTTTCACTTTATTAATGATCTTAAACTCTTATCAATTGTATCTAGTTGTAATTGCATTTAACTTAATTCATTATTGTTGAGTATTTATTAAGTTTCTTTTATTATCGTATTACTCCTGGCAACATTGGTACTTAACTGATTGCGGAAGTACCCAATAGGGATTTTAATAAGCTAAAATTTATAATCAGGTAAGGGGTATCGAATTAAAATTCCAAGCGCCCACCTGTCTGGTGATTTCCTTTTCTTTTCTTTCGGCCACCGCTGGCAAGTGAAGTCAACGTTTTGAGTTGAAAAGATCTCTTTCATTTGATTTTGGGAAAGGTTAATAATTCTCTACGTTTAATTGATATTATGTATATCCATTACAGCTACGCTGATTGAGAGAAACTAATAGAAAGTTCAATCTTTTGTATTATTTTTCAATGAAATCGCCCACAGTTTGGGTAAGTTAATTTTTGGTTTATTAATTATCGACGTGGGACAAATTTTATTGGGTTAATTTTAAAATAGGCACCTTGGTTTGGTTTTTCTTTTAACGGGCACCAACTTGATTCCACGAGGGTTTTCACGACTGGCTAGCGAGGTTCCTCTGTTCAAACCAATTGATCAGCTAAGGGGAAGCCACGTGGTTTGGCCTTCTGGTTGTGCGGCCGATCCTGGCGTAGGGGATTTTTTTTGGGACCCTTACGAATAAAAGCTAAGTACCGAACTCTTTATTAGCTCCCTCTCGTTCCTGCGCGTACTTTAATAAATATTTGTATTCCTATTGTTTTGTTTGTTGCTTCTTGATTAGTTTTAGTTAAAAGACCATTTATTTAGTAATTTAAGTATCATTTATATCGTGGGTACCGGCCTTTTTCATTTATATTAAATTTTAAGTAGAGTAGGATAATTTTTTAGTCTAGGTTTAAACACTAACTGGTCATCTATATAACCAGTATTACCAATATAGTGCAAATATTTAAATTTATAATATAGTCATTTAACTTTCTCTATATTATTTGTAAATAATTATTTTAAACCATTTTAAATTGTAATTGTTTTCAAATGATGAGCTACACTACATCTGAATAAACGTCTGTCTTGTTAATCTGTGTTATATTGTGTAATTACATTGAATAAAAAGTTGGTGTTTTATATAGGTACAATTTTCAACCCACCTCCCAAACGGGAAGGTAGCAAATGGCGCCCGAACAGTTGTAAGAGTCCGCAGGAGAGAGCAAAGCATTTCATCAGTTTCCATCATCGTCAGGATCACCAAGAAGTCCCTACTCATCAATTTAAGTCAACAGTCTACGCTGGATGTGCCAAGTCCAACCTAACTCGAGAGTAATTGAAGTAAATATTGGTAGATATAATTTAATTGTAAGTGTATTTTCTTCCCCCGCATTTTTTTTGGTACTTTAACAACAAAAAAAAAAAAAAAAAAAAAAGGTAATTTTAAAAAAAAATAATATAGCATTTTTTTTTTTTTTTTTTTTTTTTTTTTTTTTATTTTAAATAAATTTACAGCTTTGAAATTTTTATAAAGATAAGTTTAATTTATTATTATTCTGAATTATTTGAAATTTTTTTTTAAATCTTTTATATATCTTAAATTATAAATAAAAAAAAAAAAAAATGATGAAAATTGAACCTGATAGGCTCGTAAAGGAAGAGCTTGAGTATGAAATTAAGATTAGGGAAACTTCACCAACTGGGAATGTCAAAGAGTTAACAAGGACACTTCGTGATTTGCTAACTTTAGAGAACGAGGGTCATTCATTTAGTATGAAAGTTGAGTTTGATGCTGAGAGTGAAATTAAAATTTGCCAGGAAAAATTAATAGATCTTGAATCTCTGATTAAAGCTCCACTATCGGAGGCCATTATTAGAAAATTAAAATCAAAATTAGGGCATTTAAAAACTTTTTCCAATAAAAAAAAAAAAAAAAAAAAAGAGAGAGAGAGAAATAATTTTTTTTTTTTTAATTACCCTGTATACTATTACCAGAAAATGTCGTTTAACCGTCGTAACTTTTTCGAAAGTTGTGTGAGGAACATAAGGGATCGTCAGAACCTTTAGATATCCAATTTCAGCAAAGTTTAATAACTTCAACTCCCAATAGGTACCTTTAGTTCAATGCAACTGAAAATCAACAGTGGCAACTGGCGCTGCAGTATGGAATGAATAATTATTAAGTCCTTAAAAAAGGGGTTAATTTTTCCTTCGACGGGTGATTAAACTTTTAGTGGGGATTACAGATATCAATGGGATTAAATAGCATTTTTAGTAAAGAATTGAAGGAACTGTGTGAAGCTCATAATGTGTCACATGATGATTTATTCAGGGGTGCTATTGAAATTTTTGAGGGAAAGGCTCTTATTTTCTACAGGGCATTAAAAGGGAAAGTTAATGATTGGAAAACTTTATGTGAACATTTCAGGGAAGAATTTTTGCCTAGGGATTATATCTGAAAGGTTATATCCTCTCTCAACAA